>NC_141700.1:573474365-573750600 GCF_964263255.1 Lissotriton vulgaris
GACATGGTCAGTGACATCACTGATGACATCACTGATGACATCTCAAATGACATCACTGATGACATCTCAAATGACATCACTGATGACATCACTGATGACATCTCATTTGACATTACTGATCACATCACTGATGATATCATTCATGTGATAATACGATGAACCTCTTCAGACTCTAATATAACCTTAGATACAATCAGTGTAAACAGACACTCACAGACTGTCACTCATCCATGGAGTTACTCACACACCTAGTCAGTCATGCAAAGAATCAATCACACCACCATTTCCTCAACTATACAGTTATGCAAACTTTACTTATTCAAACATATACTAACACATATTTACTCTCTTATACAATCCCTGATACAAGTTCACAATGATCCATACAGCCACTCACACATTCACTGGCTCTTATGCACAGTTATTTATATATGTCAACTCTCACATGTACTGTGTTTTACATATGTACTTACTTTGACATGTAGCACTGAGATATCCATTCACTCACCAATACACTCATGCACACAGTCAACCGCCCATACAGCTGTTTCCACATGCACTTTTGAAACCATACATCTAGTGAATCAACTGCTCACACATCTATGCACAGAGTCATACACCTCCCAGCCACCCACACACACACTCAGTCTCCCATACAAATACTTGGGCAACCAATCAATAACCCATATAGTTACTCATATAGCTACTTATCAACACATGCAACAGTTTACAGAACAACAGACATAATGATGCACAAATTAAGACAGTTTAGTCACTAACCCATGCACTCAGTGAGACACATTTAATCACTCACTCATACAGTCAGTCATGCACCTACTAAATCCTTCATCCAGACACTTATACATCCACTCATTCTTCAATATGTAAGACATATTTTAACTTTACAGAAACATACAGTCACTGGATGTTGTCATCAGTGATGTCATCAGTGATGTCATTCGAGATGTCATCAGTGATGTCATCAGTGATGTCACTGACCATGTCATGAATGATGTAATATGTGACATCATCAGCAGTGGATTGCGGGTGCGCGATATATAGTTAGTGCAACTAACTATATATGGAATTTCAATGGTTTTGTGTGAGTATAATAAGGTTTTGTAAATGCGAATTCCTAACTATATATGGTCTATAACCTATGGTTTTTTCAGTGAATTTTCAAGGTTTTGTAAATGCTAATTCCTAACTATATATGGTCTATAACCTATGGTTTTTTCAGCGAATTTTCAAGGTTTTGTAAATGCTAATTCCTAACTATATATGGTCTATAGCCTATGGTTTTTTCAGTGAATATATATATATATACATACATATATAAACATATATCATCTGTATATCTATATAAATACAAACATAAATGCTTGCATACATATACTTATATGCATACAGATGCATGTTATTTACATGAAAGTTGAAAAAACACTAATAAAAGCAAAGCTAAAAAGCCACCTCATTACAAACAGAATGGCTTTAACTTAAACGAGGGCGAGATCTATTGCATTTTCAATGCTTGTTTACTTTGGTTCCATCAAGAAGGCATTCAGATGTGTCACACATTTGCCATAAATTCTGAATGTTAGCACTCTAGTTGCACATTAGATCACTGTAGTAAAGCCACTGCTCACCAGGGACGTCTGCTGCTGGTATTCAAAGTGCATGTTTCAGTCTGCATGTCAGAATTTTTTTTAATGAAATAGAAGAGGATTTGAGAAGTCACTCAAAATGATCCCTAATTTTTCTTTCTGAAGCACTAATCATACTTTCTATGGCAAAAAAAACCCTCATGTTGTTCCTTTTTAAATTGAGTGTTTTCAGACTTACCACTTCATTCCAATCAAGATGGCTTCTGGTGTGCCATACTTTTGTCATAAGTAAGACTGTTAGCGCTCTAGTTGTTCTTTAGAACACTCTGGGACATTCTGTCATTGGGCTATACTTGGGGTGCATCTGGGTGATATTTGGGCTACATTTAGGCTCTTTTGTCTCTGGTGGCCATCTTGGGAGACTGTATGTCAGAATTTTTTAATGAAATTGAAGAGGGTTTGAGAAGTCACTCAAAATGTGCCCTAATTTTTCTTTCTGCAGCACTAATCATAATTCATATGGCAAAATATACCCCCTCATTTTGTTTCTTTTTAAATTAAATGTTTTAAGAGTTACCACTTTATTCCCATCACGATGGCTCCAGGTGTGCCATACCTTTGTAATAAGTAGGACTGTTAGCGCTCTAGTTGTTCTTTAGAACACTCTGGGACATTCTGTCATTGGGCTATACTTGGGCTACATCTGGGTGATATTTGGGCTACATTTGGGCTCTTTTGTCTCTGGTGGCCATTTTGGGAGACTGCATGTCAGAATTTTTTAATGAAATAGAAGAGGATTTGAAAAGTCACTCAAAATGTGCCCTAATTTTTCTTTCTGCAGCACTAATAATACCTTCTATTGCATAATATACCCCCTCATTTTGTTCCTTTTTAAATTAAATGTTTTAAGAGTTACCACTTTATTCCCATCACGATGGCTCCAGGTGTGCTATACCTTTGTAATAAGTAGGACTGTTAGCGCTCTAGTTGTTCTTTAGAACACTCTGGGACATTCTGTCATTGGGCTATACTTGGGCTACATCTGGGTGATATTTGGGCTACATTTGGGCTCTTTTGTCTCTGGTGGCCATTTTGGGAGACTGCATGTCAGAATGTTTTAATGAAATAGAAAAGGATTTGAGAAGTCACTCAAAATGTGCCCTAATTTTTCATTCTGCAGCACTAATCATACTTTCTATGGCAAAATATACCCCCTCATGTTGTTTCTTTTTAAATTAAATGTTTTAAGAGTTACCACTTTATTCCAATCAAGATGGCTTCAGGTGTGCCATACCTTTGTAATAAGTAGGACTGTTAGCGCTCTAGTTGTTCTTTAGAACACTCTAGGAGGCTGCAGTAGAACACAAAGGAATCAACTGACAGTCTCTGTCCTTGTTGGATGTACATGTTTTACTGAGAATGTCAGACTTCATTTTCACATGACTGAGAAAGATAATGTGAATTTACAGAAAATATGCTTTCAGTTTAGCTTATAGATCCCCTTCCAAACCACTGTGGGAAAATCATGAGATATTAGTTTTCTTTCAAACAATATTCATGATATCACAGCAGAAGGTTTTTTCACATGGTAAAATCACCTTAGAACCCACCACAATTCCTAAAACGAGTATGGTACCATCAACAAATGATTTATAATGTAACTAAAGTCCTAAAACCCTCTATTAACTACAATGCTTTTTAATGAGGTGCTATCATGTATATTGGTCCCAAGATGGCTGCCAACACTTCTTGGATGAAGTGCTGACAGCCAATCAGATCAGATGTGTGGTTAGGCTCCGCCCAGATATATATCTTTTTTTGAACCTAAATTACTCAAAATCCACTGGAGCACATATATTGAGACCTAGCAAAGGCACATCGGGCTAACAGTCCCTACAATTTTGCCAAGTTTCGTGCAAATCCATTCAGCCGTTCGAGCTAAAAGTGAGGCCAACCGCCCTATGGAAATTAACATGGGAAAAACGTGTTTTGGGACCCCCCTTTTTTCTCGGCCCCCCCTTGATGAAACCCCCCCAAATTGTCAGGGGCTGCTCAGAAACAAAATGTTCCATTTTCCTGGAAATTTCAGCCAATTCCGTCCACAAACGCCAACGTTATTAGACATAGAATTTTCAAAAATCCCATAGAGAAAAAATCCTAACTATATATACCTACTGGCGACCGCCAGTAGGTAATATATATATATATAGTGTTGTAAGATATCCACCCTCAGTTCAGTTGAGCCTTCAGTAATTGGAGGCTTGTTATTGTATTGTTATTATGTTCGCGGTTCTTTCAGTTTAGTTGATGCCATGGTACTTCATCATTGAGTCCAAAAACATTTGTTTGCAGACGGTCTATCCATCTTTGTTCTTTCTCAAATAAAACTCTTTCTGCATTATGGTTTTTGTTTTGTAGCATTTCAATGACTGTCCATCTGATTTCATCAACCGTATGTTTTTGTTCCAAGAAATGTTTGCTCATCTTGGTAGTTGTTTTCTTAGTCTTGATATTGCTCTTATGCTCTCCAAACCTTACTTACACTTTCCTACACGTCATGTCGATGTATTTCATGTTGCATGGGCATGTGATCATATACACAACGCTCCCCGCTCCCCGCCGCTGCTCCCCGGCGGCCCGCCCCTTTTGCTTTCTGTACCCACTTCCCTGACGCCCATTCGCCGCCCCGCTCCCGCCTCCCAGCTGCTCCTCCCTCCCACTTCGCCTTATATGGAGGAGACCCGCAGCCAGCGGGCACGCCGATTGTGCGCCAAAGGCAAGCCCGTCTACACCCGTCCGCACCTGGACCGCGCCCAGCGCCAGAACCCCTGGACCTCGTCGGACCCAGACCAACCGACTACGACACCGCCACCCTCAACGCACTCAACACCGGACGAGCATCCGCCTGCTATCAAGCCACCCCTAGACGCACCCACGGACCCTTCACCTGTCAAGCCTGCAAATTCACCTGCCTCAGATCCCGTCCCCGCCCGCCAAAGCAAACAGCAACAACAACCACCTCAAGTGCATCCTCCTCAACACCTGCTCCGTTCACAAGCACGCCATCGATCTCTGGGACCTTCTTGACACAACAGCACCTGACGTCGCCTTCCTCACGAAAACCTGGATGAACACCTCCTCAGCCCCCGACATCGCCATAGCCATCCCGGACGGCTACAAAATCACCCGAAGGACCGCATCAACAAAACAGGAGGAGGGATTGCCATCATCTACAGGATCAACATCAGCGTCACGACCAACGCCGAAGACACCATCTCCTCCGCAGAACACCTACATTTCCAGATCCACACCGACCCCAGACCACCCTCAGAGGAACACTCATCTACAGACCCCCGGGCCCACGCACACAATTCAGCTAAACCATCGCCAACGCCATCAGCCCGCACGCCCTAGCCTCACCAGAATACATCCTCCTAGGACACCTGAACTTTCACCTGGAGAACAACATCGACAACACCACCACCACCACCCTGCTCGACAATCTCGCCAACCTCGGACTCAAGCAACTGGTGGACACCCCCACCCATCTCGCTGGCCACACCCTCGACGCCATCTTCTCCGCCAGTAACCACGTCGCCTTCAACCACTCCACAGGACTACACTGGACCGACCACAGCTGCATACATTTCACATTCAAGAAGACTACATCTCACCACCAGAAGCATCGGATCCCCCGCAGATGCTGGAGCAAAGTCACCACTGACCAGCTTACCACGTCACTGAGCCGGTACCCACCTGCCGACACCAACATACCCGACACCAACGACGCAGCTCTCAACTTCGCACAGTGGATCACCAACTGCGCCAAGGACCTCGCTCCACGGAAAACCCCCCACAGCAAGACCACCACCACAAAACCCTCATGGTTCACAGACGCCCTCAAAACCGCAAAGAGAACCTGCCGAACACTTGAAAAGACCTGGCGCCAAGAACGGACGACAGAAAACATGACAGCCCTCAAAGCCGCCACCCGCAAATACCATCAGCAGATCCGGACCACCAAGAGAACATCGTTCAAAGAGCGACTGGACAACAACACCCATAACAGCAAGGAACTCTTCAGCATCGTCAAAGAGCTCTCCAACCCCAACGCCAGCAACAACAACATCACCCCTTCGCAAGACCTCTGCAACTCCCTCGCCACGTTCTTCCACCGCAAAATTGCAGACATACACGATAGCTTCGGACCCCAAACTCCACTTCAGGACACCAAACCAACAACCCCCAGCATCACCATCAACTCCTGGACCCCCATCAACAGTGAAGACATCATCCACGTCATGAGCACCATCCACTCCGGCTCCCCCTCCGACCCATGCCCCCACCACATCTTCAACAAAGCCAGCACCACCATCACACCCCACCTACGGAACATCATAAACAGCTCCTTCACGTCAGCGACCTTCCCTGAAAGCTGGAAACACGCAGAGATCAACGCCCTCCTGAAGAAAACCACAGCAGACCCCAAGGACCTCAAGAACCTCCGACCCATCTCTCTTCTCCCCTTCCCGGCTAAAGTCATCGAGAAGACTGTCAACAAACAGCTGACTGCTTTCCTCAAGGACAACTCGCTCGACCCTTCCCAGTTCGGATTCCGAGCCAACCACAGCACCGAGACCATCCGCATCGCAGCCACAGACGACATCAGAACCCTGATAGACAACGGGGAAACAGCCACCCTCATCCTCCTGGACCTCTCAGTAGCCTTTGACACCGTATGCCACCGCACCCTAATACACCGCCTCAGCAACACTGGAATCCAAAGAAAGGCCCTGGAATGGATCACCTCGTTCCTCTCCGGAAGAACCCAGAGAGTCCGCCTCTCACTTCCGATCCGAGGCCACCGAGATCATCTGCGGCGTTCCTCAAGGATCCTCACTCAGTCCAACACTCTACAATATCTACATGAGCCCCCTCGCCACCATCGCACGAAAACACATCAACATCATCTCCTACGCCGACGACACCCAGCTGATACTATCCCTCACCAAGGACCCAGCCACCGCCAAAACCAACTTCCAGGAAGGAATGAAAGAAGTAGCAGACTGGATGAAGCACAGCCGTCTCAAGCTCAACTCAGACAAGACGGAAGTCCTCATCCTCAGACAATCCCCATCTGCCTGGGACAACTCATGGTGGCCCTTGGCGCTGGGAAGCGCACCGACACCCACGGACCACACACGCAACCTGGGTTTCATCCTGGACTCCTCCCTCACGATGACCAAACAAGTCCACGATGTCTCATCCTCATGCTTCAACACCCTGCGAATGCTTCGAAAGATCTTCCGATGGATCCCCACAGAAACCAGAAGAACAGTCACCCAGGCCCTCGTCACCAGCCGACTGGACTACAGGAAAGCCCTATACGCAGGAACCACCAGCAAACTTCAGACTAGGCTCCAGGGCATACAAAACTTCGCCGCACGACTCATCCTCGACATCCCTCGCCACAGCCACATAACCACCCACCTGAGAAACCTCCACTGGCTCCCCGTCAACAAAAGGATCACGTTCAGACTGCTCACCCACGCCATCAAAGCGCTCCACAACATGGGCCCGACTACCTCAGCAGCCGACTCTCGTTCTACACCCCCACCCGCCAGCTTCGCTCCACCAGCCTCGCCATCATCCCACGGATTCGCAGAACCACCTCCAGAGGAAGATCATTCTCCTACCTGGCAGCGAAGACCTGGAACTCCCTCCCCACTCACCTATGACTGACCCAGGACCATCTCAGCTTCAGGAGGCACCTCAAGACCTGGCTCTTCGAGTAGTAGCAGCACCCTCTCCTCCCCCCCCCCCCCTCCCAGCACCTTGAGACCCTCACAGGTGAGTAGTGTGCTCTATAAATGTTTTGATTGATTGAGTTAGTGTGTTGTCTTTGGGTCCAAAGTAAGCTATCGGACAGTTTTAGGGTTTTTGTTGCTGATGTAAATGTACAAACTATGCATGTTCCACATGGAAAGTGTCCTGTAATGGGGTTCATATTCCAATTCATTGTGATGTATATCTTCTGTTTCAGTTGAGGTCTAGTGTGAACTAACATATCCTTTAAGTTTCTGGTCCTTCTATTAGCAAATCTGGATTTTGGCCAATTGAATTTCCCCGATGTAATGATTTTCCAATTTTTATTTATTATTTTCTTTACTTCATTTGTTGCTGGGCTGTAGGTGGTTACACATGTCATCAGGTCCTCCATAGGTTATTTTGGGACAGTTTCTAAGAGGCATTCTCGTGGTTGATAGCAAATGAAAGAGGAAGTGACTGCTCATTTAAACCTGCTTGAACAGTAGTAACATTCAAGACGTGAAATGCGCTTCCCGCCACAGTTCTAAAAAATGAACAACCTGTATCTTTGCCTAAATATAGGTTATCTAGAAATGCAGACCAGATTCGTATGTAAGTTAGAAAATTATTCTATACACCCACGCCAAAATAATTGGCTCGCAATAAACTTGAAAAACAGTACATCAACTCTAAACTAAAACAGAATAGAGTACTTGTTACCTTGAATGCAAAAATACAATATTTTTGGCTGGTTTATTAAAACAAACACAACTGGCAACCTCTACTTCTGAAACTAAGAACAAGGCCAGTAGTACAAATGCAATGGACCTTTAATATACTGTTATGTGAAGGATTTTTATAAAACGGAATGTTGAATTTTGGAAAATAATGAATACATTGAAAAGTTCTGTTTAAACTATAAACTTAGTAACCCTTGACATCGCATATACACACAACACACTGCTAATGTGACGCTTTTATAATATGGAATGTCCCAAAACTTTTTTTTTTAAATGAATTGCAAAAATGATGTATTTCCCTACAGATTGAAATACTCCAGTAACTTGTGATGTTGCATATACATTACGATGTAAATTAGAGAACTTAACCCCTTCCATGCTCATGACGGGCTCAGCTCGTCATGAGGCACACTGGAGCTGGGCTTATGACAAGGTGAGCTCGTCATGAAATAATGCCTTTCGAGCTTTTCCAGCACAGGAGGGGAAAAGCCATAGCAGCCAAGGTGTTAACCGAATGTACCATCGAAATTGAAACTAGGTATAATTTTTGCTGTTTTCTGGAGAACACACATGACATTTCCCGCACACTGATGGCTTTGGGTGTCTCATATACTCCTTTTCTTTTTCTCTTTTTACTTATTACTTCTTTTTCTATAAATTTCTAAAGACCAATGAATACGCTACCTTGGCAACATTACAAAACATCAGATTTAGAATACCTTTCTACCAATGAATGCATGTCAACATTGCTGCCTTTTTGCACTCTTTTTCCTATCTCAATACTTGCACCTGTCTTTGAGCTTTCGGCAAACTAATAATATCACTTAAACAGAAATCACTCTGTTCTGTTGTCTCCCCCCGTCAATCACTGATCCTGCACTTTTCGGTTATTTGCCTGCACTTAACAACACTTTCTCTTAGGGTCATGTATTTCAATTATTACCTTTCATTGAAATATACAATTTTTATCTTTACAGCCTTGAGAAAGCCCTGGCGCAAATCGCCACAGAGGGCGAAACACGTGTTGGCTGTCAATGCTCGAATTTGCACAAATACATTTTTTTTTCTTTTCTAAAACTGGAGCGACCTTATCATTTGAGTGGCATCTTGAACTCATGATTACAGGATTCAACCTTAAAATAAGATGTATATAAAAATGGAAAACATACTCTCTTCCTTCTAAAAACTCTCGTGGTGGATGTCTGGCTCTCTTTTGGCATTCCTGCATTGTTCTGATTGGATAGTTTCTTTTCTTCAATTTCTCAGTTAAATCTCTGGCTTGCTTTGTAAAGTCTTGTAGTTTACTACAATTGCGTTTAAGCCGTAGGAATTGGCTGTAAGGTAAATTGTCTCTTAAAGGTCTGGGGTGAAAGCTTTTGTATGATAAGAGACAGTTTTTTGTTGTCGGCTTATAGTATGTTTTTGTCTCAATCTTCCCTTTTTCCACAAATACGGTTATATCCAGAAAGTCTAGGTTGTTTTTATTGGCTGTAAATGTAAACTTTAGACATCTGTCTCTGTTGTTTAACCACTCCATGAGTTTTTCCAAGTTTTCATTAGTATATTTCCAAATTAACATGATGTCGTCGATAAAACGTTTCCAAAATATTATTTTGGAAAAGAAAGGGTTCTCATCGTTTAGGACATATTTGGTCTCAAACTCACTTACGTAGAGTCCTTCTACCGATGGTGAGAATGCACTTCCCATGGAGGTACCATGGCATTGCACAAAAAAAGCTCCATTATATTCAAAAAAGTTTTCGGTTAATGCCATTCTGCAGCATTCTAACTCAAAATGTCTGGGTGTTCTGTAATTCCATTGTTCCGAAAAAATTATGTTTTCTAATGTTTGGAGTGTTTCTTGTTGGGGAAGGCTAGTGTAGAGGCTTTCTACATCTAGCCCTACCAGGAGCATCTCTTCTTCGTTAAATGGCATACCAATCAGTTGGTTCAGTAAATCTCTTGTGTCTTTCAAATAAGTGGGAGTTTTTTTAACCAAGGGCTTTAGAAATTGGTCTGCGAACTGGGAGAGTGGCTCAAGTATTGAACCTATCCCCGAAACTATCGGGCATCCCAGTGGAGGTGATCTATTTTTATGTGTTTATGGAAGTGAGTAAAAGTATGGTGTCCTTGGTTCACGTGCAATCAAAAATTCAGCCTCATGCTTTGTTATCCATTAATTTGTTTCGGCTTCATTCACCATAATTTTAATGGTATTCTGTAGTCTTGAAGTCGGGTTTACGCTGATCTTTTTGCAGAATTTGGAGTCTGATAATAGTGCAAGGCATTGTTGACTGAATCCTTCTTTTTCCAAGAGGACAATTCCTCCCCCCTTGTCCGCTGGTTTGATTATAATTTTCTTATTTTTCTTCAGCTGGTCTAATGCTTGTTGTTCTTTCTTTGTTATATTGAAGAAAGGTTTCTTGATGGCATGTCCTACTTCTCCTGCTTCTTTCATGATGGCCTGCTCAAATGTCTGGATTTCCACAGGTACCATGCTGTTCAGAGGGTTGAATGTTGATGTCCTTCGTAAGTTGGTGTCACTCTCTTGGGATGGCATTTATTTCTCACCAAAAAAGCTTTTAATTTCAACTTCCTGCAGAATTCTGCTAGTTCACATTTCAATTTTAATGTGTCTAATGTCGGTGTAGGGACGAATCCTAAACCATTATTTAAGAGATTCATCTGATTTTCTGTGAGTACTGTGTCTGTTAAATTCACTACTAGTGATTCATTGTGCTTGTCCCCGGTTTCTCCTTCGACATGCTGCGTGTTATCATGTTCCGTTGTTGATCTTGCCATGTCTCTACTTTTCGTCGGCCTCTCTGTTGATTCAGGGCTCTTCCTAAAAAAGGCTGTTTTTGAGTACTCTGGGGTCCTGATTTTTGTGGTCCCATCATATGGGGCAGTGGTTGCATCCCTTGGTTATAAGGATTACCCATCCAGGATAATTTGGCATGTACGGTTGAAAGAAAGGCATCTGGTGACTATTGAAATTGGGTCTATGCCATCTGCTGGCTCTTCGGGGTTATCGGTTTCTGTAGTGATTTCTCCCTCTCCTTGGGGTATAATCATCTCCACTCCAGTCTGAGTTTTCAGATGAATCACATCATGATGATTCATTGTCAGACACCTGTTCAGGTACTGTGTAGTCCTCTTTTGAGTAAGGGTGCATTTTTTCGTGACTGAAACGTTTCAGGTCTTTGCCTAATTTAAATCTATACTACTAGTATAAAGAGAGAACAGAAACCTTTTGGCAAGGCAAACTCAGGAACCACAGCGCCAATCCACACACCCAATACATTGTTGGAATCCTCAGGGTGTGTAGATGGACATAGGTGACATAAAAAAAAAAGTACATTTAAAAATTAAAATTTACAAACAAAGTAGTCCCCTAAAACCAGCGCCGGCCGTGACGTAGCGCTGACAGCGACCTAGATGTGCGTGATGACGACAGGCGGGGAGGAGCGGTGACGAGCGGTGAGTAGTGGCGGTGAAGTCCGGAGCTCGGGGAGGAGCGGCGGCTCAGGTAAGGCGAGGCCGGAGGCGGTCTGGGCAATGTCGGGGCGGGCGGGGGCCTGGGAGTGGCGGTGAAGTCCGGAGCGCGGCTCAGGTAAGGCAGAGGCGGGAGGCAGGTGGGCGGGAGGCGGTCTAGGCAATGTCGGGGCGGGCGGGGGCCCGGCCGGGACTGCACAAAAGCCGAAAATGCTGCCCCAGCCCCCTTCTGCCCGGGCAACGCCGGGGCGGCTGCTAGTTAATATAATAAAGAGAGAGCCCAAACCTTTGAGGCGGGTAATCTCAGGAACCACAGCACCAATCACAACACCCAATGCAGCGTTGGAAAGGGCAGTTGCAGCAGAAGGACATAGGCTATGCAGACGCCCACCATATACATTTAAAAGGTAAAAGAACTGTGCCAGCAAAGTAGTCCCTTGTGGGCGTGTCTGCGTTGTACTGTGGGCGTGTGCTGGGGGCGTGACAAACGCTGGGGGTGTGTGGTACGTTCCGCCGTTCTTGCCATGTCTCATATCGTGTGCTGTGCGTGTGTGCTGTGGGTGTGTGCTGGGGGTCTGGGCGTGTGTGGGCACAGGATTACGGAAAAAAACAGTGTTGTGCCCAATATTTCATTGTTTTTTCTTCCCAGGTTCTGTACATTCCAGCTCCGGGTGTCCACCCTGCTCCCATTAAATACTCCTGCACTCCATAATCATAACCTACCCTTACTCCTTAAAATACCCAACACCCTTAAACACTAACCCATCTTAACCCCTATAAATATGCCCTGTACCCCAAAACCCAAACCTATCCCTAAACCCTAAATATACCCCTGTACCCCAAAACCGAAACCTCGCCCTGAACTCTATAAATACCCCTGTACCCCAAAACCCAAACCTACCCTGAACCCTAAAATACCCCTGTACCCCAAAACCCAAACCTAGCCCTGAACCCTTAAAATACCCCTGTACCCCAAAACCCAAACCTAGCCCCGAACCCTAAAAATACCCCTGTACCCCAAAACCCAAACCTACCCCTGAACCCTAAAATACCCCTCTACCCCAAAACCCAAACCTAGCCCTGAACCATAAGAATACCCCTGTACCCCAAAACCCAAACCTAGCCCTGAACCTTTAAAATACCCCTGTACCCCAAAACCCTAACCTACCCCTGAACCCTTAAAATTACCCCTATACCCCAAAACCCAAACCTAGCCCTGAACCCTAAAAATACCCCTGTACCCCAAAACCCATACCTATCCCTAAACCCTAAAATTACCCCTGTACCCCATAACCCAAAACTATATCTGAACCCTTAAAATACCCAAACACCCCAAAACATATACCTCAGTACCCCAAAACATATACCCCTATACCCATACTTACCTTATCCAAACATTTAAAAAAACATGCTTTTACCATTCATGCATTTACAACGAATTTTGTTGTAAATGTATGCGTGGTAAAAGCATATAAAATGTAATGCCATGCGTTATAATGGCATTGTGGAGTCATGGTACTTTCGTAATAAAAGTATGCAGATTGATGGTATGCGAAAAGAAAGTTGCAGAATAATGGGTGTTTACCCTCCCCGGTAAGTACATTGGTGGCACGGGGGCCCACATCTCCAGCAACATACTCATATTTTTTCACCACCGATTTGAAAAATGCACTGGTCTCTCTCATTGATGGCCAGCACCGACATACACTTTTAGACACACCTTCCTCCACAAGTTCTAAAATTGCGAAATTTAGAGCTGGGGAGCTACGTTTGAATCTCGGCATCAGCTCAACATCCTGTGATTCCAGGAAAATCGCTTTGTCTCCGCGTGCCTACCACAAATTAATGTGTTCTTCTGTAATGTAAATTGTGCTCATGCCATGTTGTCGAGTTTGCGCTATATAATATTGCAAGGAAAAATAAAGTAGGGAAACTCAAGTTCACACACTACTGAACGCGCAGACTTAAGTGCCTCAGCAGTGCACTGTGAATCGGAGCGTTTCACAGGCCTGTCACAGACAAGAAATGCTATCAAAACGAAATCCTACAAAACAATATACTACTGGCCGGCAGCAATTCATACCCGGACAACGTCGGGACGGGCTGCTAGTAAATAATAAATAAAAATTGGAAAATCATTACATGGGGGAAATTCAATTGGCCAAAACCCAGATTTGCGAATAGAAGGACCAGAAACTTAAAGGATATGTTAGTTCACACTAGACCTCAACTGAAACAGAAGATAGACATCACAATGAATTGGAATATGAATCCCATTACAGGACACTTTCCATGTGGAACATGCATAGTTTGTAAATTTACATCAGCAACAAAAACCCTAAAACTGTCCAATAGCTTACTTTGGACTCAACAACAACACACTAACTGCAATTCGACTCACGTCATGTATATGAGCACATGCCCATGCGACATGAAATACATCGGCATGACGTGCAGGAAAGTGAAAGTAAGGATTGGAGACAATAAGAGCAATATCAAGACTAAGAAAACAACTACCAAGATGAGCAAACATTTCTTGGAACAAAAACATACGGCTGATGAAATCAGATGGACAGTTATTGAAATGCTACAAAACAAAAACCAAGAAAGAGTTTTATTTGAGAAAGAACAAAGATGGGTAGACCGTTTGCAAACAAATGTTTTTGGACTCAATGATGATGTACCATGGCATCAACTACACTGAGAGAACTGCGAAAATAATAAAAATACAAGAACACTCCTCCAATTACTGAAGGCTCAACTGAACTGAGGGGGATATCTTACAACACTGTATATGTATATATAAAATTGTAATACCTCGTAATTAACTATTCTTTATCTGAGGGCCTGGGGATAAAAGAAACTAATTGCCTTTTTTTTATATAGAACTTAGAAAGGAAGATAGATTTCCTCTTTCATTTTTAGAATAGATGACAACCATCGCTACTAAAAATGATTTACATACCCTAATAAATGAATATAAAGAACAAATATTGCACCACAATTCCGGGTGAACAACAGAGAATAGGGTAGTACAGAACATCATAAAAACGACTCAGTAGAAATGAAGTTAGTAAATCTTTCCTCTATCTCCATTACAAATGAGAACAGTCCCTTTTCTATTACCCTGGCCTCAGCAATTGAAAAGAATGAGGAAACACCCAATCCATGTCTTCCGGGGGCAGAGTCAGCACAAGAACGCAAAACGCGATGAGCTGGTAAGAGGGACTCAAGGGCTCCTATGCTGTCATTGAAGTAAGTGTAGAAACTAATGCACATTCCCCTTTCTATTGTAGTGTAGTTCCTAGTTTCCCACTAGGCCCTGCGCATTGGAATAACATAAACAGTAGTATCGACGTAGAAGTGCGGATCTTCCAGGCCTCTACTGACTATGCTAAACTTAATTGGGTTTGTTACCAACTAGCTCAGAGGTCACTGGAAACTTTCTTGACTGAAATAGGAAGTGATCAGCTTCCCTGGCACAGACAAGAAGGGATTCAGTTTTCCAACAACCGTGCAACATGACAACTTTGCTCCTCAGATCAAGAGTCAATCTCTAGGGTCGTGTGAAACAATAGACAGTTATTTTACTCAGTCAGGTTAGTGCAGATCACTTTCACAATATGTAGAGTATAGAGAGACGGGCGTTTGTCAATAAAGGGTTAACATTTATTGAACAGTCTTTCTTCTCGTACAAGAGAAATGAATTGCCACAATTGCAAGACTTGTTATTATAAAAAGTACATACAGTAAGATAAGTATTGTGAGATAATACTGTAAAAGCATTGATATGGTATCTTAGCCATACAATGGTTTAAAAGTAATAAAACATATATACAGTCATATATACATTAGGCTACAATACTCAACTGGTGCTTCTAACTACGCCTAC
Source organism: Lissotriton vulgaris (assembly GCF_964263255.1). Lineage (NCBI taxonomy): Eukaryota > Metazoa > Chordata > Amphibia > Caudata > Salamandridae > Lissotriton > Lissotriton vulgaris. Next base: position 573,489,905 of record NC_141700.1, read on the forward strand.
CCCAGTGTACCTGACCTAAGCCTAATACGTGGGAGGGGAGTAAGTAAGTAGCTTTAGTTTAAGTTGGTTTTGCCAAGGTTTGCTTCAAGAATTCTCACTAAGGGTTTAGTCAACACCATACCTCTGAATAGAATGATGGAGGTCTGGTATCTCCTTCAGGGAAACTCGGTATCCAAGTCACCCGCAAGGGTAGACCAGAAACGCTGGAGCTGGATTTCTCGGCAGGAGAAAGGCAGCGTCTCTCTTCAGCGCGTCGAGGAGGAGAAGGAGGGGGGACAGCGTCCGCGGGCAGCTTGCATCTGCTGGGCTCTTGCAGAGGGACGGCTGTTCAGCTCCTAAGTTCACCACACCATCGGTCGCCGGTTAGCAGCGATAGCAGTAGCGATAGCAGCTATGATATCTTCAGCATAACAGCAGCTTCAGGCGACGGGCAACAGGGTGCTAGCTTCAGCGAACCACAGCTAACAACGGCAGCAGCAACACAGCGTTTGCTTAAGGCAACGTTGGTAATATTTATACCTGAAAGGTGCCATGTTTGACGTAAGTTTGCTGGACATAAGACGTCAATAAAGATGTCACTTAGGAAGTGATCGCTATCAGTTGCTCATTAGAGTTCTATTACTAATCAAAACACAGCAAGCGGGGATTTCCAGGTTTGCTGAGTTTTTATCTTGTTGAAGAACTCGGAGTGTTAATCTAGGAATCTCAGATAGTGACTTCTGCTCTGTCATTGCACTAATTGGTTGCAAAGGAAGTGGCAGAGAAAACTATTCTGGAATGTGGCTCTGTTCGTGTGAGGCCAGAGATGACTTTCTGAATATTGTACTTTAACGGTTATGCCAATATAGGGAATAAATGGATTTATAGCCGAATAGGGGCATAAGGTCACAGTATCGATCAGGATCCTAGATAAGCACGCAACACCCACTCCACACATTCATGTCCATCAAATTACTAAACCTAGAGCAATAAGATGCATGTGTAACATTGCCCACCCCAAAATACATAAATGCATTTGAAATAGGCGTATTTGTAATACGTGAAAATTTAGGTACTGTACGTTTTTGAAGCATAGAAACCATTCAAAAATTATAGCATATGAAATCAATGAACGATTATGCAAAAAGAATTGCACATGAAATATCTCTGAAACAGAAGAAGGGCGAGATAAATCATCACATATAAATGCATTGCAATAACATGTGCTAGAGGCTGATGTAAAGTTATTATGTCTCTAGATGTGTTTAGAAATAGAAGTTGAAGCTTCTGTTCTCTAAGAATAGTTTTTACCTTAAGCAAATAATTTTTCGTGCCAAAAAAAAAGGGTGAATATTAAAAAGTGTTCAATTCAAAAGAATTATTGCTTGAACGGGGAAATAGAGTTCCAACGCTTTTTAGCAGTTTTTGTTGTTCAAAACTGAAGGCCGAATTCAGAGTTCATGGGAACGCTGTGTGTCGGAATGCTTCTATAAAGTTATTGTTTCTGTTCGGGTGAGAACATCATATCAGACAGGCTCTCAAAGAATTGGTCTACAAAATCAGGTGACAGTTCAACCAAATTCGATAGTGCTGTAACTTGGCAGGTGTGAGAATGATTGCTGTCATCATAGTCGGGATCAGCAATGCTCACAGAAGGTCGTACCTGGGTGATGTTGCCTTTGTCACTCGCTCTACTGTTACCACCTAGTCGTAGCACAGGAGTCTCAATGAATGCCGTCATCAGGATTGGTAGCCGCTGGGGACAACACAATGCGTGAGCCGTTATCGTACTGAGCAAAGTATCAACGTCCATTGGTACTGCTGATGGAAGTGAAAGACAGATGTCCAACACGCACTCATCTCCGCATAGCATACATCGTAGTACCGGTAAGATACAGTTCTGCCATATAGGTCTGAATGAAAGGAACCAGGTCATGTTTAGATCTCTCAGCCTGGCCAATCCAAGGACGTTAGTTATCCTGTCCCGGTAGCGCATTGCTAGGGTTGTCTCTTCCATTCCCATGGGAGCTATGTCTGAGCTTTGGCTTGCCATAACGAAGCAGGACGGTCAAAAATAAAATCCCTGCTACAAGTCCCAAAAATAGGGGTATGCCGCCAAAAACAGAGTGGACAAAATTAGGAACGATTCCCAGAATTGCTTTAAATGGTGTTAGCAGTCCCGTAAAAATCGTCTTAAATATGCCTGGGATGCCTGTGGCACTAGACATGTTAAGGAGTTGGCTAAGCATTTCTACGAAATGCACGGGGCAATTTGTTGATAAAAGGTCATGAACCTCCGTAGCTGTCCTTGCAACTAGAAGATCATACGTCTCTTTTGATGACGTTATGGGCACTGTTGTCTGCAAAAGCACAGACTTCATTTTGCTTAAAGTATCAATTCGTATAGAATAGAGATTCAGACGAGGCCAGATGGGAGTCTCTGTGTCTACAGGCCCGCTCGGAAACAATGCCTGCATACAACATTTGACCATGGATGTTACTCTTACAAGATAACTTTTCCCTGGAACAAGGCCACAACATCTGTGATCCGTTCTAAGAATGTAACTCCCGTTTGCAAGTTGCATAAAGAAGGGCTCTATCTGAGTTGCAGGTGTGACAAGCTCCGTGTAAATTAATACCTGGCACAAAAGTATACCGCTTAGTGAATGTTTACAGTTTTCACCACTAAGAAATACATTTTTGTCGCTGTCACTATAGCAAGAATGTGTGTATGGTAATTTCCATTCTGATTTTACATATCCTCGTTCATACTGGCCAGTAGGTATGTATTCAAGGCACTTTTTAAATTGGAAAGTTGCTATCGGAATGGTGATAATTCCGTGTATTATCCATTCAATGACAGGACTTTCTGACATTGTCAATGGTAATCTCTCAAGTTTTTCGATGCTCAGGATTGTATAGTCTGCTCCTTTCTGTGCCAAACTGATTTGTTTATCAGTAAGGTTAAAATTGGAAAACAATGACGTTGTGTTGATTAAACGCCAAGGCACATAGCCTGAACGAAGATTTTGCAGCGTCCAGCCCAATTGTACAATAGAACGTAATTGAGATTGGCCATGTTGTAACATTAGCAAGTCTCTGTCTATTATGTCAAAGGCAGAAGATACAATATTGTCCAACGAATATATTCTGGAGGACAGAGTCATTAACCCATTGTCCACTACAGAAAGTGATTTTTCCAAATTAATACGATCAATTTCTTGTATTTTTTCTGCTGTTTCAATTTGTGTGACTTTCCAAGCCTCGTTGTACGCAGCATAGATACTGGTCGCTATGAAACGTTTTTGACGCTGTTTGCGTGGTCCAAGAATGAAATCGCGCAAATCAGCACAATCTTTTAGTAAAGACAAGTGTTGCTTAATTTCGGCCAGTGTGGATGATGTTAGCCATTCAAGGCAGAGTTTCCCTACACTGTATGTTGTTACTATCCCTGGATGTTGTCTCTGGGAGTATCTAGGGTCTAGTCTGGTCATTTTTAACCCCTGTGTTTTATTCAGGAATCTATCTTGACAGCTGTTTGTGTCAGTAGGCCAGATCAACCACTTTTTCCAATCAGGATGTGTTCTGTTAATATGTAAAATATGTGAAACGTGTAACTCAATATCTGTAGTTGTATTTTCAGGTATTGGCTTTGGTATAGACGGTGTGTTTAGTTCTTTGATCTTAGCTAGGCCAAGACAGGATGTTTGGTGAATTGTGTCATTTATAAACATCATTTGTTCTGGTATCATGCAGGTTCTGAATAGTGCTTCAAGGCCTTGTACCTGCCAATCTTTTGTACCCCAAATTGTTTTCGTTTCAATGTTATTTTTCCAATAATCAAAACCAAATGTCATCATTTTTTCATAAAATGCTTCTGAATATATCAATTTAGAATTTGTCAGCATTGTTTTCATTCCTGTTTTATCTAACAGTTTGCAATAAAACGTTTCTGCATCACTGGTGTTAAACCCTGAGAAGTACTTGAATTTCTCAAATAATGTCTTAGAACTGCTTTTAGGTGGTGTAGCACAATGTTCCCATTGATTATACATAAAAACATTTCTAGGCTGTGCAGATTTATGCAAGTAATGATCACCATAATGTGTGTAGCAGAATAATTGCTCATAACTAGATGAACCTTGTAAATAATCATGATCTGTGAATCTAGCTGACATTACTAAATCAGATATCATGTCATTAATACTGTTAAAGTCCCAATCATCAGAGAATGTACTAGGTTTTACAAAGTCACTTAAGGAAACCTTCAGTTGATGAGGATACTTCAGGATCTCGACCGGACCATAGATCTCATAGTCAGTTTTCTCCCATACTACCCCACCAGGTATTGGAATGGCTGTGACATTTACTGTTGACAGTTCTCTTTTCTTCACGTGGGATGATCTGTGTGGTTTCAGGACTAGGTTGATGTTCTGACTTGCTGTGTCCATTGTACTATATTTTCCCTCAATGAATTTTCCCAAACAAAGTACCATGATGAGCCAAAGCAGGAGGAAAAATACACCTAGACCGAACCAGAATTCTAACCAAGGGGAAATAGGGTAGATTTCCTTCAGTTGATGAAAGAGTTCCATTGCTTTTTCTTTAAAAGTCATTTTTGTTTCTGGCATCACTTCGGGGTCGTTTTGATCTTCAGAGAAGTTGTCGAAGTTGATGAAATAACCAGAGGCAGTTCTGTCAATTGTTGGGATTGTTCTTTCAATCTGTCTCTCTGTAGCATTTTCTGATGCCACATTATTGTAGACTGGTGTTTCTTGACGAACTGTTTCAATCTGTGTCTCAAGAGGCACGAGTTCCATGGCATTATTGCATAGTCCTTCTCTGTGCACTGCAGGCTGATCGAATGTGATTAGTCTTTCAGTTTGAACTTCTTGGATTGTTGCAAGTTTGGGTATTCTGTTGTTTCTTGGGAGTCCACTGGGCCTACTGTTGATTATAGGCCACATGCTTGTGGTTTTAGCAGGTCGATAGACACGACTCTGTTCTCCTTTTTACCAGCAAGGGGCGGTAGTACTACTGATCTTGTTCCGGTGACTGCCAAGACAGGTACTGCTTTTCTGTAAGAAGGCCCAAATTCCTTCTTCACCGCGATTTTTTCTCTGACTAGATCCCCAATCTTTGGAATCCAGACAGGCCTTGCTGGGGCTGTTGCTTGTGGTGCCTCGTCAGTGGTAGATGGCTGTTGCTTTAACTTTATGTTGCTTAAGGATTTTCTTGTTTCATTCAGTTCCTGTAAAACAGCCAAACGATCTTTTACATCAAAGTCTGTTGTTTTTTCTTGTACCACTGACATCTGACTATCGAGGTCCTGAATGTTCATTCTAATTCCGAACAATAGTTCGTATGGGCTGAAACCTTTTAGAGAATTTCTTGGCAAATTGTTAAGACTGGACTGGACACTTATTAGATGTTTGACCCACCCAGCGCCTGAACCTAATACCTTCGCTGTTATAGATCGCTTTATGTCTCGGTTTTTTCTTTCAACCACACTATTCCCTTCGGGGTGCGACGGACAAGAATACCGCAACCCAATTCCCATGCTGGCCATGGCCTCCCTATAAGCTCGAGAGCTGAAAGCAGGACCCTGGTCAGAATGGAACGTGGTAATTGCGTATGTGCCGATAAAGACTCGCAGATCTTTTATAACCGTTCTAGCGTCAGCCGAGCGCTGGGGCCACATCCATATGAACCTCGTACAGGAATCCACTGCTACCATGATATATCAATAGTTGCCGTCCCTTTGTAGGGGACCACAGTGGTCCAGGTAAACACATGCAAATGGTTTATCCGAGATAAGAAGGGGTGTCTGCGCTGGTCGTTTTACTGTTGATACTTTTATCCTTTGGCATATATCGCATTCTAATACATACTTTTTAGTTTGTATCCTCAAGCGAGGCCACCAATATCTCTGTTTTAATAGTGATATTGTTGCGGAAACGCCAGCGTGTGCAGAAGCAAGCCCTTCGTGTGCCGCTTTGATTAGTCCTAACCTGTGTTCCATGTTTGGAATTACCCTATGCCCCACTCCAGGGATTCGAGCAAAAGGAACATTATTCGTATCTGTTAAGTACAAGTACTTTTCTGGAAAGCCTTTTGGGAGTGTTTTCTTATCATTCTTTACTGACGCACTGACAGCTTGTAGAATATCGCTGTCTATTTTTGTTTGTGAACGAGTTATCGCAGCTACGGAAGCCATTTGCACAGCTGCCTTCGCGGCCTCATCAGCCAATGAATTCCCTGCAACGTGAACGCCATCACGTTGATGACTCAGAGTGTGTATCACGTGAGTCTTTTGTAGTTCTTTTTGCAAAAGAACTACCTGTTCCCAAAGCATTTTATGCTTTATTGTGCCACCTTTTGCATCTTTGAAACCATTTTCCACCCAATTCTGCAAATATTCATTATAAGATTGTACGCAATAATAAGAATCGCACACTATTAGTGTGGGGAATTCGCGATCGGTATTTTCTAGCGCCATCTTAAATGCAATTAATTCAGCTCGTTGAGCTGAGCAATCTCCTAGAGATTGTGTTTTAGTGACCATAGGTCTAAATTTTCCTTTGTGCCAACGACCTTTTACAATCGCGCACGTAGCACTGTAAGCTTGCTTACCCCCAACTGCGGGTTGTGCTGATCCGTCAGTATATATAATACTTCCGTATTCTTCGAGAGGCAGGATTTCAATTGGCAGAGGACATTCATATTCGTATTGTAAAAATTCTTGTGTCTTTAAATTAGGATCAAATTCGTAAACTACGTCTGTTGCAGCAAGAGAATTAACCCACTGGATCCATCTCGGATGCAAAGCTTTAGCATTAGGAATGTTTGCTTTTGTTACCGCTTCTAAAGCCGGTATAGGTGTTACGATTACTATGCGTTTACCTTGTGCTAGGGGCGTTTCTTTTGCTACAGCAGTCTGAACCGCAGTTAGAATTTTCTCCGTTGAACTGAATTTTATTTCAGCCTTTGTGTACAAATGTGATTTGTATGCTATTGGTACCTTTTCTCCCTAATTAGAGGTTAGGTACGTGAATCCGCATCTTCCTGGGATGACTCGGATTACAAGATCGCGTGTGTTGTCACGTGTATCTAATTTTGCTTTAGCTAACATGTCTGTTCGCAGTGATCTCAAAATTTCTGTGTGTTTTTGAGTCCAATTGATTTGTTTAAAATCAGGTTTAATTAGTTCGTAAAGAGGTTTAACCCTCTCTGCGTAATTTAGAATGTAAGTTCTTCCGAAATTCAGAAAACCTAGTATGGATTGTAAATTCTTCAGCGTTTTTGGAACTTCTCTAAGAAGTTGTCCGCTAGGCTTTTCCCTTCGCTTGATAATTCGTACCCTAAGAATAGTACTGTCAGATGGGCAATTCGAGACTTTTTAAAGTTGAATTTGTAACCCTCTGCTGCGAACCCAAGTATAATGGTGTTCACTCTTTTCAAGTGAGTATCCAAGTCGTCGTCTGTGAGATAGATATCATCTACGTAAGATAATGCCTCATCATCATATATTTGTTGTAACTCTGTTACTCTAGCTGAGAATAGTCCTGGGCTGTTCTTGAACCCCTGTGGGAGTCGACAGAATTTTTTCTGCGATCCAAATGCTGAGAAAGCGGTCAAATATCTGCTTTCTGGTGCAATGTTTTGACAAAACAAACCATTAGATATGTCTAATGTCGTTTTATATTTCTTCCTAACTATGTTATTCATTAGGGCTGCACTATGCGAGTTTTGTACTGCAAAAGTTTTACAACATGCATTAAGGTGTCTGTATTCCAAAACTAGACGATATGAATTGTCTGGCTTGGAGACAGGAAACAAAGGATTGTTCATTTGAGAGGTGCATGTTTCAATCACCCCCTGATATTCAAGTTGATCTAAGATCTCCCTGACTTGTTTTTTTAGCTTCTTGCTTAATGGGATACTGCCTTTGGGCAGTTGGTTCACTTTTTAACTGGATTTTGTGAGGAGGAGAGTCCTCATTCCATCCTACATGATTTTTATATAATGCCGGTGCCTGGGCTACTGCCCATTTCCTTGCATAAGTATATTTTTTGTGAATCGGAATGTGATTCGAGAAGGCAGGCATAATCACTTCTTCGCCACGAGGGCACTCCCTGACAAACTCTGGGGGCCAATCTTTTTCAGCTAACAGAATATCATAGCCTTTTGAGAGTTTATCCCAAAATAGACCCCTTATTTTCCTAGTCTTATCACCCTCTATACGCAATGTTATTTCGTATATCTTATGGGGTTCGCTAAGTCTGGTGTCTGCAGTTTCAACCTGAATGTATTCATTCGTGTCCACTGTCTCCAGATGACTCATCAAGATCTTGCGGGCTATACTGATTTCTGCTGCACTGTCCAACATTGTCAATGCCCACTCCCCGTTTTTCAACTGTGTCCTCAGTATTCTCGGCATGGTTGACTACTCTAATACTGGCTACCTTCTTTTTTGGAAATTGAGATTTTTTACTCTGAGCAGGTTCCTTGTCTTTGGACTTGGTGTGCTCTCCTGGGTCTAACCGTCCTCTTCTTTCCGAATTCTGCGAAAAAGATCGAGAGGGACGTGTATCAATCCTTTGATATCTATCAGGTTTTTTCAGATTATCCCTATTTCTAAGGTTATATCTTTTCTCAGAGGGCTCCCTCTGGGGAGACTGGTGTTCTCGAGTCGGAGTTCTTTCCCTCCGTCGAGGAGACCTTCCTCTGGACTGGAAAACTTTTTCCTTGGGAGTGGATTGTTTATTTCCATCCCAGCTCTTTTTAGGAGTGTTTGAATTATTTTTAATAAATAATTTTCCAGGATTTTCGAGCAGTTGGGGCTTTACTGGTTTTCCACCCAAGCTGTCTCTACCTAATTCTTCATAGCATTTTTCTATGATTTTGGCAAGCTCTACTGGCTGATCTTTTATATCTGTTTCCTTCAACTTCTGGCGGATCGCCACAGATGCTGCTTCTCCCTTTATATTGGCTAATAATATAGCCGAGACCTGCTTGAAGTCTTTCAGTAATTTCATACCAAGAGTTAAAGCTGGCTCTGGACCATATTCATTTTGAATCTGTTTTAGCACTTCTGGTATTACCGCCATAGACGGAACACCGTGTGTTTTTGTGTAAATGGAAGCAAAGACTGTACCCCAAGTGTCACAGTCCTCCACGTGTGGTGCGATTCCCATAGGAAGGCAGATGGTCAAGATTCTGTGTTTCTCTATAGGGGTAGTATCAGGAAATACTGCCTCTATTTGAGTGATTTTCTGTGCTAACCAGAAAGGAATTTGTTCCCGTTTTATGGGTGTTTTACCAAGACATGATTGTATGTTCTGTGGTGTAATTTTATTAGTGTTCCCCTGATGAGGGGTCAGCTGTGGTACATTAACAGCTGGTTGGACTGTTGCAGTCCGCATTACAATTGCCTATGTATTTTAATTAATGTTTTTAGCTGTACTAACAGCTCTTCCTTTGACATTTTTGCAATGTCAGGATGTGGTGTGTAGCCGGCTAGAACCAGCCACGTTGCTCCTGGTCTACCTAGTGGACCGAGCCTAGTTATGTGATCATTATGTTTTAGGGCGCCATTAAACCAGAGCAGGTGCTCTTGGAATTTTAGTGGGATTTCAGTCTCCTCGAAAGGAGCGTACTCTTCCGGTGGTTCCTCTATTTTGTAATAGTGAAACTCTTTTGTTCTAGCGTTTGCCGCTGGAAAGTTTATCCATGAATAGAATACCTCTGTCTGCCGATATTCGTGTGCCTCTATCACGAAGACGACTGTACCACCCTGTGGTGTCAGTCCGTTCTCTATAAGTTTTAACGTTATAGATTTTCTTAAGTGGACCAGGATGTCGATAGCATCCGGGTCAGTATTATCGGGACCCTGCTCAGTCGCATTTACTGCGGGTGCAGTGGTTCCGTTGTTTTCTTCTCCTGGCATTGTATAAATGCAGGTTTTGCAGAGTTGGTCTCCAAGGAGACAAAGATTAGGTGCACAATATTTTGGAACACTGTATCCTTCAACGTTGAATAAACCAGAGCTTTACATAGGAATCTCTTCCTACTGAGTTCGGGCGGATTTTAACCTTTCACCCACTCCAGACGTCTATTGGAGTATTTACGGGAGAAAGGGGTCTGTGTGAAAAATGCACGACTGAGTTACTCTAACGTCTTGCGTTAGTTTATCGCCTTACCAAACGTTTGGGCGCCATGTAGTGTAGTTCCTAGTTTCCCACTAGGCCCTGAGTATTGGAATAACATAAACAGTAGTATCGACGTAGAAGTGCGGATCTTCCAGGCCTCTACTGACTATGCTAAACTTAATTGGGTTTGTTACCAACTAGCTCAGAGGTCACTGGAAACTTTCTTGACTGAAATAGGAAGTGATCAGCTTCCCTGGCACAGACAAGAAGGGATTCTGTTTTCCAACAACCGTGCAACATGACAACTTTGTTCCTCAGATCAAGAGTCAATCTCTAGGGTTGTGTGAAACAATAGACAGTTATTTTACTCAGTCAGGTTAGTGCAGATTACTTTCACAATATGTAGAGAATAGAGAGACGGGCGTTTGTCAATAAAGGGTTAACATTTATTGAACAGTCTTTCTTCTCGTACAAGAGAAATGAATTGCCACAATTGCAAGACTTGTTATTATAAAAAGTACGTACAGTAAGATAAGTATTGCGAGATAATACTGTAAAAGCATTGATATGGTTTCTTAGCCATACAATGGTTTAAAAGTAATAAAACATATATACAGTCATATATACATTGGGCTAAAATACTCAACTGGTGCTTCTAACTACGCCTGCCCCAGTGTACCTGACCTAAGCCTAATACGTGGGAGGGGAGTAAGTAAGTAGCTTTAGTTTAAGTTGGTTTTGCCAAGGTTTGCTTCAAGAATTCTCACTAAGGGTTTAGTCAAGCCCATACCTCTGAATAGAATCATGGAGGTCTGGTATCTCCTTCAGGGAAACTCGGTATCCCAGTCACCCGCAAGGGTAGACCAGAAATGCTGGAGCTGGATTTCTCGGCAGGCGAAAGGCAGCGTCTCTCTTCAGCACGTCGAGGAGGAGAAGGAGGGGGGACAGCGTCCGCGGGCAGCTTGCATCTGCTGGGCTCTTGCAGAGGGACGGCTGTTCAGCTCCTAAGTTCACCACACCATCAGTCGCCGGTTAGCCGCAATAGCAGCTATGATATCTTCAGCATAACAGCAGCTTCAGGCGACGGGCAACAGGGTGCTAGCTTCAGCGAACCACAGCTAACAACGGCAGCAGAAACACAGCGTTTGCTTAAGGCAACGTTGGTAATATTTATCCTGTTTGACGTAAGTTTGCTGGACATAAGACGTCAATAAAGATGTCACTTAGGAAGTGATTGCTATCAGTTGCTCATTAGAGTTCTATTACTAATCAAAACACAGCAAGCGGGGATTTCCAGGTTTGCCGAGTTTTTATCTTGTTGAAGAACTCGGAGTGTTAATCTAGGAATCTCAGATAGTGACTTCTGCTCTGTCATTGCACTAATTGGTTGCAAAGGAAGTGGCAGAGAAAACTATTCTGGAATCTGAAATACACAAGTTCGGAACATAAGGTAACAATGTACCTGAGAACAACCAAACCGACAATTGTATATACATGACAACGCTGGTTTTTTAACTAAGCATGCAATTGATATTATCGATATGTGGGGCTAAAAGAGACTGCGATAAGAAACTTTATTTGCTTGAGAATCGCCTGCATGAAAAAAAAAATGTAATTCCTCACAACTGCAAATACGCATAATTTTACTCCCTATCGGGAGTAGTTTAACTTACATCCAGTTTCCGTTGGGAGGGCGTAAAATAACCCTAAGGCCAACAAACAGGCCATTGTAGAATTTATTAGTAAGAGAAAGTGGTTCTTAATGGACCGCAATACCATATAGAGGAAACAGCCTGCGCATATGATTAACAACAGCCTTAAAAAACCGTAAAGAGCACGCATATCAGCATGACTGAAAGCAACAAGCCTGGGGCATAAACGATCATACAAAGAGTAAACACAAAGGATCTCGAGCCTCAGGAATGATTGGAAAACAATTCTAAGGTACAAAATCGACAATTAAAAAACCTCATTGTACCGCCAATGTTTGAAACCACTTTATGATGTCTGAGAAAATGAAGAGGGCTAGTAGCAACCTGGTGAACGTAAGCTAAATTCAGCGAGAACAGTTGATTGCAATTGTTGATGTTTGTTGTATTTTGTCTTTGTCTTCTGTGTCTTTTCTGAATTACAGGCACGTTTGGCCTTCTTTGACTATTAGTGGAACACAAGACCCACTGACCGTAGCTTCACAAATTGTGTAAGTACTTACCTTTGGTCCTGGAGAAAGCCCCATAGACCCGGCTGGGCGCAGTGGGGCTGAAACATGTTGGCCTGATATTTAATTAGAAGTATAGAGGATCCAGTTACCCGATCCATCTCTACCCACCAGTGTTTTTATCAATCTTGAATCATCTTTTTTAAATAAATTCTTTTTGAGATGAGCAAGAATTTGTAACTCACATCTCCTTTTCAGCACTTGTAGACACAATATCTGGACACTACTACGTATCCAGTGGTTACCTCTGGCTAGAGGTAAGCATACAACAAACAAAGACCCGATGATGATGCATTAGCGCATTGTAACTGGCGGAGAATCAAGATATACCGCCTTCCAACTAGATGCGTATATGAGGGTTTTTTTATACAAAAGAAAAGAACCCCTGGAAACATAGTTACAAGTGGTCCCTTCTCCCCCATTTTGATTTTCTAATATTGAGTAAGGAAGCTGAATGGACTTTACCTTCCTCCTCCCTCCCTGATGATTTTGAATGTTCTAATAAGCCTCCAGGACCAGCAAGAGCCTGAATACCCGATCAGGTGATTAGCTGTGCTTTATAAAGCCTGATTAATTGATTAGTGAAAGAATTTATGAGTGCAAGACACCTTTTGTGAATCCTTGTACTGACTGACTGAAATGGATGGAGTGCGGTCTAGGTACTCAATGTTTTCAAGTAGTTTCTCTACATGAGAAGGTCTAGAAATCTATTGGTAGTAAAGCATATACTCTGAGAAATCCTGGCGAAATATCAATTGCTAATCCTCAGAGTTTGACACCACCTGCCAATTGAAAGCACAGCCATGTACTTCAAAATCAAAGTATTGATAAAAGTAAGTTGGATTTACAACTGCAAGTGACTTTATGAACAAGGCCCTAAAACTCACTAGAAAAATCCTGTTGCTACCGGTTATTCTTGTGAAGTTAGCTATAAATCACCTGAACACAAACTGAATGTGCAAGCGTTAACCCTAGTCAAAGCTTATGCCTTCATCTGGGGTCTGGAGCCAATGGACAGATGAGTGAAGGATGATAATCTTTGCATGCAAAGATACAAACTTGTGTCTGTTGGGAGTAACTTTTTCATAGCTCCTTGATGAAAACTCCCATCTTGCTAAACATAGGTCTCCAGATGCCACAACGTCAGTTTGGCTCAGCCCCCACCACCACCCCAGCTGTTGGATTTAAGCTCATCCCAAAGCTCTGCACTGAGTTTGTGTATCTCAAGAACAGCTGCTTTGTTTATACCTCTGTCATTCTGTTTATGTTTCCACCTCTTAGGCCCACATCATACAGCGCAGTTGTTTTTCTCTTTTTATTCGATTTAGTCCTTAAGCTTTTTTAAGATGTGAGACAGCGTAATCACAACTGTTCTAAAAGACCTCAGATCAATCACAGGTTTCAAATGCTAATTTGGTGTTCCACCAAAATATTGAGTTTTTAATCTGGACCTGAAGAAATACTGACCCCCCACAATACCAATTTGCACAATACTGTCAATGTAAGTAGATGTGAAGTGTTAGACCTGTCGGCCTTAGGATGGTCTTCCCCCCAACATTTTGCCTTCTTCCTACATTTTTTTGATGCCACTTTTACTGCCAGTAGGACTCTGTGCACTTTAACACTGCTGACCAGTGCTAAAGTGCTTGTGCTCCCCTCTATAAACATGGTAATACTGGCTTATCCCTAATTGGCATATTTAAGTTACTTATAAGTCCCTAATAAAGTGGTACTACATGTACCCATGGCATGTAAATTAAATGTTACTAGTGGGCCTGCAGCACTGGTTGGGTTACCCACTTACCTATAGCCCTCTAAACGGGTCTCAGGCCTGCCGTGTGTGTTCAGTTTTAAACTGCAATTTTGACCTAGCAAAAATAAATCTTTCACCAGGCACAACGTTTCCTTTATAATACATATAAGTCACCCTTGGAGACGACCTTAACAGCCCAGAGCTCAGGGAACAATGCATTTAAAATGCAGTGCGTGTATTTTTAAGTTTTACGTGCCCTGGTAGTGAAAAACTCTGAAATTAGGTTTTTACTATTGAAAGGTCTATCCCTCCCATAGGATAACATTGGTGTTGCCTATTAAATGTTATAAGTGTAATTTCCAAATGGGAGGAGATAGCCAGTTCTTGCTTGGTGTCTCTGGAATGAAAATTGATAATCCTAATTTATGTTGAAGTTGGATTATAAAAGTGCAATTCTAAAATGCCACTTTTTGAAAGTTGGCATTTCGTTGACTTGGCCATTTAATGCCTGTAGCCTGTCTCTGGTCACATGATTGGGAGTAGCTAACAGCTTTGTGTATTCCTCCTAGACAAAGCATACACAAAGTATCCACAGGTTTAACAAAGAAATCAACACCTACCTTTGAGAAACATAAACAAACAGATTGTATACCTCAATGAGGGATTACTAGTCTTAGTACGGATACCCATCAGTCATCGTCCGATACCGCCCTGGTCATCATCTGGGCTTCCTTAAGTTCTTCCCATAGTGGCTCATAAAAGATGTGATTAAGGACCAAGTTGACATGTCCTACATCTAATTATGAGACAAGGGGTCACCTCATAGATGGAAAATTATGGTGTTCAGTGATAGGTAAAGGTGAAGAAAAGATTGCAGTGCATGAAAGGTGTTTGAAAGAGAGTGACTTAAGATTGGGTAAGTGAGAGAAAAAACAGTTTTATTCGGTCGCCCAACTTGCCCAAGATTAAAAACAGTATGGCAGTGTAAACAAATATCTGCAAGAGTGTTAAATGGTTGACATGTTTCGCCAGTTGATCAGGACACTGTTATCCTCTGCCTTCATCAGGACCTAAATCAGTGAAATCTACTGCATTAAACAAAAAATAATGTGAAGTTGTTAAAATGAACAAAGACCAATGTCACCTGGACTCCTAGGTGTCTGGTCAAATCCTCCTGTAAGTGGTTATACTGCCACTGTAGAGTAGAAAGAACAATCTGTTGGTTACATGTAAATCAAAAGAATAAAGAAAGTTAGTGTCTTAATCTGGACATCTAAAACTGATACATTGAGCAAAAGTAACTGTCTTTACACAAATAGACAGTTTACATTATATCCATGTCATCATTGCATATAATATACAACATCTCAGGCTTACCTATTAAGCAGGAGGGTACAGCCTCACCTCACCCGGCTGCGGCTCAGTGAGAAGAAGCACTGCTCTATAAAAAACAAAAGGGAGGTATAGACATAGACAATGTCATATAACCTGCTTTCAATGATAGGTTTGAGCGCTTCTCATAGAGAACATCATTCCCCACAATCATCATAATCTTTCCAATGAATCTATCTTTTCATTTCTTAAGGACTCCAAAGTAGCTCGCTCCCAGACCCTTAGAATGACATGGATCCTGGAATATGGTATATGTATGAACTATTATAGGAGAATCCTGGAATGAACGGATATCTTACTCGATTAAAAACCATACCCATAATCTTTCTGGGACCACGTAAAACGTAGGAGTCTATATTAAATCGCCCTCTCCTTTGATTGCTGAATCAGGGGGTGTGACTATGCTCATAAAGTCACACTGGCAGCTTATCTCGTAATCCTTTTCTATTCAAGAAACACGCCGTGTCCATGTGGTGAAACCTCCGCCTATAGACACACCCATTAACTCAATGTTCCCTCTCGTAAACACATAACTACTCACAAAATGCATGCAGTCACAGTTAAATGACCTAAAAGACTTGCGCATATTCAAAGGTGCCAAGATCATGTATCCGTTACGTTAAAAACAGCCCATATGACCAACTCACCTCTCCGTCAGTACTCCAGATGGTCTACCGAGCCGTCTCGGGGAGGTGACTGGAAATGTAGGTCGGCCATTTTTATCGCAGTTCACTAGTGATTCGTGCATGTGACGATGCGAACCACCCTCACATGGTCACGTGTTTGTTTTGCAAGAAGTATGGGAAATGTAGTGCGCTTTACGTATTACGTGTATTCTTTGCAAGTGATATCAGTTGCAGTTCAAATTCCTACTATCATAGTTAATTAAGAATAACAAAATATAATCGCGTCCTTTCAACCAAATCCTAGTTCGCTAGTGATTGGTGCACGTGACGATGCAGACCACCGACACGTGGTCACGTGTTTGTTTTGCGAGAAGTATGGGAAATGTAGTGTACTTTACGTATTAAGTGTATTTTTTGCAAGTGATATCAGTTGCAGTTCAAATTCCTTCTATCCTAGTTATTTAAAAATTACAGAATGTAATAGCGTCCTTTCTACCAAATTATTCGTAGTATGAGTCACCTTTATGTTTGCTCATGCCAAGATCGAGGCATACGCATGTATAAATCAGTGAAATTTAATTCACTACGTGTTTATCGCATATTTAAGGCGAAAAATAAAGCTTGTTAACCCATAAACTGACTTATCACAGTGAAAGACAGTGTTGTCATATATCAGGATTCCTAAATTAAAGGTACTCCCATACTTAAAAATTATAACACTGATGTCACCCTTCAACCTTCGACAATGTATATGTATGTGTCTGCTCCTCCTAGACAGCCACATACAACAGGATGTTAGTATGTCCGGATGGGCCATCAGTAGCAGGACTGGAGGGAGGAGCTGAGCACAGCCCAACTTATACCAGAATAAGCTGCGACAGGGCAAGAAGGATGCCTGGGGACTTCAAATGGAAACCTCTAGAAACTTCTCCCCTACTTTAAAGGCACAACTGGGTATAAATAATAGACCTCAGACACCAACTCTTCAGCACACTTCTGGACATGTGGATACTCTGCCAGGAAGAAGGAATGCTGTGCTGCTGAAGGACTGCAACTCTGCTGGACTCCTGTTTGCTGTGCTAACCTGCTGACCTTTCGCCTGGATGAGAAGGACTGGACATGCATCTCTTGAACCCAGAATTAATCCAAGGGCTAGTTGTCTGGCCTCCCACTCTGAAGCCTCAGGGATATAACAGGCTTCCAACAACCTTGACTCTGAACCTGGAGTCAGCCATCTATGAGTCTTTACTGCCAAGTGGTGCCACCCACATTCTGGACCTTGGAAGTGTGTTTAAAGTGCTTTCCCAGCTTCTGTGGGCTTAACGAAACAGACGCATCTTCTCTACTGTCCAGCACAACCCCGAGCAGAACCAACGCATCTCCGCTGATGCATGGATTGGACCCTTTGCATACTCGGGTCACTGCAGAAGCCAGCATCACCATTGAAACCGCTGCTGTGAGATGCATCCCCAGCGGAGGCCCTTGCATCTCGTCGACAGCAGCCTCAATCACAACAATCTCTGTATCGCAGCCTCGCAGCTCCTTAGAACCAGTGTTTTACCTAGACTGTGCAACACATCCCCGTCTCCGGGCTTCGCATCGCAAGTCCTCGTCAACGGAATCCTCAATGTCGATGCCACAGAATCTTGCATTGGAGCCTCACCGCATCTCAGAACCAACACAATGCTTCAGCTCCGCTGCACATCTCTGACGAGGATCCATGCAAAGCTCACCCAACCAGGATTTAAGGTACTCTGTACAGCAGGCCTAACTGGGGTCCCTACCGCTGGCCAGCACTCCATCGCGGTCATCTGGAATTTGTGACTTTTTCCCCAGTCACCTTGACCTGATATCGATGGTTGGCGCTTTACGCCTTTTGGCACTATTTTCCCTCAGAACTTTAAAATGTTATAACTCCGGTTCCATTAATTAGATTTTTATTATTTAGATCTTGTTTTATTTATTAAAAATCATTCTATATTTCAAATACTGTTGTCGGCTCCATTTTTGGGGTGTTTTCATAGTGTTACTGTTTGAAGTGTTACAGGTAACAAATGATGGATGGAATGCTGACAATGCAAACATTCTCCCCCTGTCAAAAGATCTGGGTTAAATCCATAGTTTTTTTGCTCACTAAGCCACCCCAGTTTGGGCCCAGCCATATGCAAATCAGTCGTGACCCTGTGCCACATGGGAACAGTCCAGACAGAACTGCCAGGCCAGGTCCTCCCTGGACTGGAAACAAGCATTCTGGGACCGGTTTCAGGGGATGTCACTCTTCTTCAGCAAGGCTAGCTTGAATCCAGTGGCACAGTGAGCAAGAGACCCACGTCTGGGCATACCCATCCCACTTAGGGCAAAAAGTGTTACAGCAAACAAATGATGGACGGAATGCTGACAATACAAACATTCTCCCACAGTCAAAAGATCTGGGTTAAATCCATCGTTCTTTTGCTCACTAAGCCACCCCAGTTTGGACCCAGCCATATGCAAATCAGTCGTGACCCTGTGCCACATGGGAGCAGTCCAGACTGAACTGCCAGGCCAGGTCCTCCCTGGACTGGAAACAAGCATCCTGGGACAGGTTTCAGGGTATGTCACTCTTCTTCAGCAAGGCTAGCTTGAATCCAGTGGCACAGTGAGCAAGGGACCCATGTCTGGGCATACCCATCCCACTTAGGGCAAAAAGTGTTACAGTAAACAAATGATGGACGGAATGCTGACAATGCAAATATTCTCCCCCAGTCAAAAGATCTGGGTTAAATCCATCGTTCTTTTGCTCACTAAGCCACCCCAGTTTGGACCCAGACATATGCAAATCAGTCGTGATGCATTGCCACATGGGAACAGTCCAGACCAAACTGCCAGGCCAGGTCCTCCCTGGACTGGAAACAAGCATCCTGGGACCGGTTTCAGGGTATGTCACCCTTCTTCAGCAAGGCTAGCTTGAAACCAGTGCCACAGTGAGCAAGGGATCCACGTCTGGGCAAAATAACAATGGATTAAACCCAGATCTGTGACTGGGGGTGAATGTTTTGACATTGTGCAACATTCCATCCATCAACTTGTGTGTTGTGCTATTCACCCTATGTGGGAAGGGTATGCCCAGACGTGGGTCCCTTGCTCACTAAGCCACTGGAGTCAAGCTATCCTGGCTGAAGACGGCTGATAGCCAGAAAACAGTCCTAGGATGCTTGATTCCAGTCCAGGAAAGACATGGCTTGGCAGTTCGGGCTGGACTGTTCCCATGAGGCACAGGGGCAGGACTGATTTGCATATGGCCATGTCTGAACTGGGGTGGCTTGGTGAGCAAAATAACGATGGATTAAACCCAGATCTGTGACTGGGGATGAATGTTTTGCCATTGTGCAACATTCCGTCCATCAACTTGTGTATTTTGCTATTCACCCTATGTGGGAAGGGTATGCCCAAGACTTGGGTCCCTTGCTCATTAAGCCATTGATGTCAAGCTATCCTGGCTGAAGACGGCTGATAGCCAGAAACCGGTCCTAGGATGCTTGATTCTGGTCCAGGAAAAACATGACTTGGCAGTTCGGGCTGGACTGCTTCTATGAGGCACAGGGCTAAGACTGATTTGCATATGGCCATGTCTGAACTCGGGTGGCTTGGTGAGCAAAATAACTATGGATTAAACCCAGATCTGTGACTGGGGGTGAATGTTTTGCCATTGTGCAACATTCCGTCCATCAACTTGTGTGTTTTACTGCTTGAAGTGCTGCACAAATACTTACAGATTACCTCTAAGTTAAGCCTGACTGCTCTGCACCAAGCTGCAGGGGGTTGAGCATAGGTTAATTTTGGGTTTGCTTGTGCCTTACCCTGAAAATGATTGTGGTTGCTGTGAGAAGTTAGCCTGGCATATGATGTCCACTAGTTCTAGTCAGCATCTTGCATCAGTCTAATCGACCCTTATTGATGATGGTTGTAAAGTCAACCTTATAGAAAGCTATCCATGGGGTAGCATGAACCAGCAGTCTTCAGGCTAAGACTTCAGTAGGTGAGTTAAGCAAGTTGTTTAACTTATATAATCCCTTCAATACCAAATGAAAGGACACCACACAAGGTATATATCAAATATATATGCATTTAATCTAAACACAACCCCTCTGCACTCTTTATGAGGTCAGAGGTAAAAATACAATACAAGTCACACAGTTAATATACAATAAGATGCACAGTATACGTTATGCCCTAGGGGCCTCACAAACCATATACTAAGAAAGTGGTATAAGTATCACGTGAGAGTTAGAAAGCAGGCCTAGGGCCTGTAGAATCGCTGGGGCTACTCTAAACAACCAAGGGTTAGGAAGTAGGGTACCCACGGGGGCCGCGTGCAGTGTCTAAACACAGGCACGGGTTCCCTTTGACTTTCTATGGAGTTCGTAAAAGATACAAAATTACAATTTAAGGACACTTCCGGATGGACTAGGATTGAACCCTTTTAAACTAGGACACTTTGAGAGTCAAGACCCACGGGAGTACCGGATTACTCGTGTTACCTCACCCAGGAAAGCTGGGTGCATAGGTGTCTTTTCGTGTCGGGTTTCGATGTCGTTTTCTATGGAGAGCTGCAAAGAAGTGTCGCAGGGATTTCGTGCTCAGACAGAACTGTGCATAGAGGCTTGGAACCTCAGTGAATTAGAGTGTGCCAAAACTCACCTTAGTACCCAAAATCCCCTACCAAACTAGCTACAGTGTCTCATTGGTTATCACAAACTCCCAATGCTTTAGACAAACCAGAACATGGACTTCGTACACCTCAGGTAACGTGGAATACATGAACACTCTTTTGTTATACAATCATTTCAATCCAGAACAAGGAGTAAAAGAGGGCACGTGCATATTTGAAATGTTTATTCACTAATGCAGTTTTCTCAAACACAGTATCTTAGCGAATACAAGCAGACATATTATAAGAAACAAAGTAATCAGCATAGTCACTAGTCCATAGAACACAAACGGTGCAAACATAGTATTATGCTAAAATGAATAGGGTTTAACAAAACCTAATTCTCACCCTCCATAGCTAGTATATTATATTATATCTAAGAAGGTCTCTTAGGGTTTTAGCAGAGCGGCCCCATACCTCAAGATCCTAGTGATAAGGGATCACATCATCAGCAACCAGCTCTTCTGCATGCGAAGCACCATCAAGTGTGCTTGTATGCTCTTGTGCAAAGCAATATAAAACGCGCCTAAAGCCAGAACTTGGCTGCAGCTGCATGTATGTTATTTATAGAAATGTGCGAAGATCAGTGCTCACAACAACTACTGTGTTGAGATATCCTTGAAGGTTTCAGCACTCACTGTACAGACACAGCTTGCCAAGCAAGGTTGATATCAGTGTAACAACATATTATTCTCGTATGAACCGAAAACATTCTACTAGGCTCAAAGCTAAAGCAGCTTATGTGTCGTGTGCAAAAGCAGCAGAAAGGTAAAATGCGTTTAAACTCCTAAAAAGCACATGCTAACTTAACACAGCATATAGGCTCTATATATCTATATATCAGAAGTGCTGCAGGCGACCAGAGGAAAAGTGTCCGGGTGGATCGGTGATGAGAAGAACCTGAAAGCAGAGGGGACAGAGTCTGGGTCACTAACCAGTGACCAGGAAGGTACCAGGAAGGTACCAGGAAGGAACCAGGAGATGTCGGGTGCTTTAAGGTGAAGAAGGTGAGTTTGTCTCTTCAGCCACGAGGTCCAGCAGGCATTGACGATGACCAGGTGCTGGATTCGAGCTGTCCCACGATAGATCTAGATGACTGCAGTGTCGGTATCAGGATTGGACCCAACAACCCTTGGCAACCGCAATCCACTCAGGATGTCGAGATTGGCTCTGTTGCAGACCAGCAAGGTCTATGGCGCTTCTCCTTTTCAGGGAAGCTGGAGCAACCAGGAAAGCAAAGTAAATTCAAGATGGCGACTTCAGTGGGCTCACAAGCCAAAGGGGCAAGGAACCGGGAAGACGCATCGAGCTCAAATGCAAAGGCGGGGCCCCATGGGACACTCGCAGAGTGTGGGGGCCTGAGCTTCGGTGCAAATGGTGCTCGGGCTGGGGCTTCTCGTACCCCAATGCACAACATACTGAGGCTTCAGGAAAGGAGTGCAGGTAGCAAAATGCAGGATGTCCAAGATGTTTGGTCCCACGTCTCTCGTGTCCGCCAAGGGTCTCAGCTTTGCTGTGGATGTGGATCTGGGTCAGAGAAGTCTGGAAGTCCAGTTCTTGAGTCGCAGAGTCTTCGGGTTCCGACGAGAGCCTTGAAAGTTGAGACCGACGAAGTTGCTGTTGGTGCCTGTTTGCACAGGGTGGTCACTCCTTGACCACAAGGGAGATGTCTTCCGTCTTCCAGTCAGAATGGAATGTCGAAGGTCCAAGATATGTCTTTCAAAGCTTCATCCAGGATAATCTAAAGTCCTGGGGACACAGCTCCTATACTTATACTAAGGATGGGGGCTGGATTACCTGACTAGGTCCCTCCTATGGGTGCACCTGGGAAGAGGGTGGTTACACCCCTTTTCCTCTGTCCAGTTTCATGCCAGAGCTGGGGCTGGAGTGCCCCAGCAACTGGTTTGAACCGGGCTATGTATGGAGCACCTTGTGTGCCCCAGGCAGTTTCTAGATGCATTCACTGAATGCAGCCCTCCCTGGTCCAATACACAAAACCCTTGTCTGGGGAGGTGCTGGCACCTCCCTGGACAGGAAACCTATTGGCCAAGCCACCCTTGCTGGAGTTTCTTCCAGCAACAGGAGGTCAGACTTGTGTCTGTGGCAGCAGCATCCATTTTGTGATGCTGAGGCTCTGTTTAACTTTAACCGGGTAAAGCAGTCTCTTACATGTCTTTTCCCTCTAGAAGGGTGGAATGCTACCCCCGCCGCCAGAATTGGCGGGGGGGGGGGTAATATTCCAAAGTGTTTGACACCTTACACAACATGTTTTGATAAAGCCAAACCAAAGTTAGCATTAACCGCGAGGATTATAATGCACTTAAGAGTATATGGTATGGCTATATCATAGAACAGCTATAAAGAGATGGTTCTGAAAGCTGCAGAGGGGCTCAGCTCATGCTAGGGCACCCTCTCACATAAAATCAAGTACTCTGCCTCCAGGATTGTCGAGGCCTACCATAGGAGTGGCTTATAGGTGTATATGTGTCTATATATAAAGGTAGATATAGGTATACTATATCTAAGTAAGGGGTGATTACACCACCCTACCCAGGCTGTGTGAACAGACCTGTGGTGTCAGTTTGGAAGGCAAACCAGGGGTGGCACAATACATGCTGCAGCCCCTGGTATGCCTAAGGTGCACCTATGCCCTGGGTACCTATGGTACACTATACAGGGGCTCACAAGGGTGACCCAGTAACCAATCTGGTATGTAACTAAAGTACATGGAGTCCATTTTATAGAGAAAGCAGATAGACTGGGGCCCTGAATAGCATAGTCCCAGGCCAACTAAGTCGAAAACCAGCAAAACACCAGGAAAAAAGTTGGGGTAACCACATAGTCAGATTCCACCTTCCTACAGTTGCTGATTTACCATGGCTCACACCTCAACCAACAACCCAATTTTACATGGAGCTACAATAGAAAGACAACAGTTTGAAGTGGCGTTACCTTAGACAGCTGAGCTTATATCACAATATATATATATATATATATTACCTACTGGCAGTCGCCAGTAGGTAGTTATAGTTAGGATAATTTTCAATGTTAAATCTCAACATTCTATTTTGAATAACTTTGGCGCCGGTTGACGAATCTGCCTGAAATTTTCAGGAAAATGGTCTCATGGCGGTCCGGTCCTTCCCTGAAAGTTTGGGGGGGATTCGTCAAGCGGGGGCCGAGATAAAAGGGGGGTCCCAAAACGCGTTTTCCCCATGTTAATTTCCATAGGGCGGTCGATTTCACTTTTAGCCCGAACGGCTGAATGGATTTCCACCAAACTTGGCAAAATTGTAGGGACTGGTAGCCCGATGTGCCTTTGCTATGTCTCAAGATATGTGCTCCAGTGGATTTTGAGTAATTTAGGTTCAAAAAAATATATATATCTATAGGCGCTCTCCCGTGCGCGCACCCGTGAGCGCTCCCGGCGCGACACGCGACTTGCGCGCAGGAAGCTGATTGGCTCTCAGTTGTCTGTAAACATTCTAAACAGTCCGGAGCGGCCGCCATCTTGTGTCTCGGTAAAATCGAGACACAAGGGGTTTGAAAAAAAAAGGGGCAAATGACCATAAGGGGGAAGAGTAGACCCCCTCTGACCCCCTAGGTTTGATGTAGGGACTAAAATAGGGTCCTGCAGGGCATTAAAATTTTTTTTTCGTTTTGCGCGGGGGAAGCGCATGGTACGCGCACCGGCGAAGCACGGGGAAAATCCAGGATTATATTTATGAAGGCCTTGCGCTGTTAGTTTTGCGCTTCCTGTGCGTCAATTTTTGTGACGCACCAGCGGTGTAAAAAAATGCGCATTGTTATGCAATATTTAAAAAGTGACGCATCTATCTAGATGCGTCACTTTTTAAATATAGTGCAACGAGGTACATTTTATTACACTGCTGGTGTTATGCGTCACTTTTCTGTGCGCACTCCTTATGACATTCCAGATGTGTCATATTTAATGTATGACGAATCATGTTGCAGATACAATATGGCGCAGAGTTTTAAAAAGTGACCCATGTACCTAGATGCGTCACTTTTTAAAAATAGCGTCAGGTATAATGCATGCAGAGGGGGTGTTCTCCCGCAAAAAGCTTTGTAATAGCGACGCAGTGAAATCTTTCAGATTTCACTGCGTCAGTTTTAGGATGCTGTTGCGTCAAAATCTTGTGCCTGCTTTACAGCAGGTGTTAGACTGAGGCAAGACCTTTCATATGCTGCTTTCCCCATTTGAAAGGACACATTACTGGAGTTGCGTCACTTTTGTGACGCACTCCAGCAATGCGTTACTTGGAATGTCATAAGGAGTGCGCACAGAAAAGTGACGCATTGCACCAGTAGTGTAAAAAAATGTGCCGCGTTGCGTTATATTTAAAAAGTGAGGTATCTAGGTAGATGGGTCACTTTTTAAAATCAAGCGCCACATTATATCTGCGTGAGGTATAATGCATGCAGAGGGGGTGTTCTCCCACTAAAAGCTTTGTAATAGCGACGCAGTGAAATGTTTGAGATTTCACTGCGTCACTTTTAGGATGCTGTTGCATCCTTTAAATATAGTGCAACGAGGCACATTTTATTACACTGCTGGTGTGATGCGTCACTTTTCTGTCCACAGTCCTTATGACATTCCAGATGTGTCATATTTAATGTATGACGAATCATGTTGCAAGGAGCTACAGATACGTCAGTATTTCTGACATATGTGTAAACATAAAAGTGATGCGAGGCCGGCGCAAAATTTTGACGCAATAGCATCCTAAAAGTGACGCAGGGAAATCTCATAGATTTCAGTACGTTGTTATTACCAAGCTTTTTGCGCGGGATTGCCCCTCTGCATACAATATACCTGATGCAGATACAATATGGCGCAGAGTTTTAAAAAGTGACCCATGTACCTAGATGCGTCACTTTTTAAAAAATAGTGTCAGGTATAATGCATGCAGAGGGGGTGTTCCTTGCAAAAAGCTTGGTAATAATGACGCAGTGCGTCACTTTTAGGATGCAGTTGCGCCAAAATCTTGCGCCTGCTTCACAGCAAACCTTTCACATGGTGCTTTTTCCATGTGAAAGGACACATTACTGGAGTTGCGTCACTTTTGTGACGCACTCCTGCAATGCGTTACTTTTGTGTTTACAGATATGTCAGAAATACTCCAGTTTATTCACTGTGTCATAACTTTCTTTTCTAACACTCACCTTCTTTCATTCCTCCTACTTCACTTCCTTTCACCTCTCATACCTTTCTGTTCTTTCTTACTCATTCTCCTTTCAATTATCAATGCACTATATTTCACTTACTCTTCATTTTTTAAGATTATAGCTCTTTGATGAGAATTGGAGGTAGTTCTGAAAAGAACTTTTGGTTTTCTTCTTTTAACTGAAGAGGAACAAAAACAGGGAATAGAAACTGCTCAACAGGAGCAAAAAGAAAAGAAAAAAATTAGGGGTGGGAAGGGCAGTGATGGTTCTCTAATGCCCGAACCATGAGCTGGACACTTTGCTCCCCATAGGTGAGGAGTTGATTGCAGTATCTGCATCTGACGAGCCCATGGTTGAATGCAGGTTGGATGTTGGCTACCTGCCCCTGAGATTGGTCTCTTCCAGAAGAAGTTGCTCCTCCTGTTGATGTAGAGGCCCCATCTCTGGGAACCTCCTGTGCCAGAGCCCTGACACTTTCCCGGGCAAAATTCTGGGGGTGCCTCCTCTCCACATGTCGGATCATCGTAAAGTTCCCAAAAGAGTATTTTTTTTGGGGGTTACCCCGTGACAGGACCTGTTTGCAGATCCTGCACTCTACTTTTGGTGCATTCACCTTCTTCTGGCCTTCTGGAAACTTAAAAAATTTCCAAATGAAATGTTCCTTCACCTTTGGGGTAGGAGGCTCTTCATCAATGAAGTCATCTTCACTGCTGGATGGTCTGGCAGCCATGATGAATCCAGGAATATGGAGCAGCAAAAAAGGCAGGTCTTTCAGTCACAAAAGTGAAAGAAGAAGTGAAGGAAATGGGTGGGGATTTCATTCATTGTAAAAAAAAACTGTTAGCAACCAATGAAAAGTGTTATTTGAGGGTCACATGACCCGACGCGTTTACGCTGCGCGCTCCGGAGCACTTCCGGGTGCGTTTACGCAGCGCGATCGTAGGCGCTTCCGGGGCGCAAACGTGGCGCGATCGTAGGCGCTTTTCCGTGCGTTTATGCGCCGCGCACGTATGCGCTTCCGAGGGCACTTACGTTGCGCGCCGAAGTGACGTCATCAATCTTTTATAGAAATGCATAATCATTTTCCATATTAAAAAAAACTAATTTTATTTGTATGGTACGAAATGTTTTGCATTATTATTAACTTTTCATTCATATTTTTTTTTCACGAACGACAGTTGCGCTCTGGGTGCGCTTTCAGATGAGCTCTCGGAGAAGCTTACAGGAGAGCTTAGCTGAAAGCTTCCCGGAGCGCGCACCCAGAGCGCAAAAGAAAAAAATTATAAGAAAAAATGAATACTTAAAAAAAAACAGCAAATTGTAAAAAAAAAAAAGGTTAGAAACTCGATATACAAAGGAATTAGCATTTAAAAAACCTATGAAATTCACTGAAAAAACCATAGGTTTCACACCAGTTATAGTTAGGAATTAGCATTTAAAAAACCTATGAAATTCACTGAAAAAACCATAGGTTTCACACCAGTTATAGTTAGGAATTAGCATTTAAAAAACCTATTAAATTCACTGAAAAAACCATAGGTTTCACACCAGTTATAGTTAGCTGGAAATTTTACTGATATAAAACCATTGAAATTCCCACGTTATAGTTAGTCGGACTCACTATAACTTGCGCGTGCAATGCACTGCTGATGACATCACATATTACATCACTCATGACATGGTCAGTGACATCACTCATGACATCACTGATGACACCATCCTTGTGACACAGTGACAGACCTCCTTTCAGTGTAATGTAACCCATGAAACACATATTCAAAAATAGAAACTAATATTTTCAAAAAAGTGGATATACCCATACCAGTTACAACAACCAATTCAGTAATATCACCATCTAATACACATCCACTCATGTGTATGTATATGGGTTATTAGATATTTTTATTAGTATCAGTATGAGTGTCTATATGGTTTGGTGGGGGTATTACTTAGCACATAGATGCATGAGTGACTGACTCTTTGTTTGTATGTGTTTTGAAGACAACATATGTACAGGACTGTATGGGTGGATGAGTGTCTATATGTGTTTGTTAGTGAGTGAATGACTGTCTCACTAGTGTCTTTATCAGTAACTACATATGTTTTAATCTAGTATATATGAATATTGATGTATATAAGTGAGTATATGTGAGAGTAAGAGATTGTAAGAGTTCCTGTTTAAATAAGTATGTGTTTCTATAAGTGATTGTTTAAGAGAATAAATATGTGTAATTTTAAATAGAAGTAAGGTGGAAGTGTGTGTATAACTCTATATTCAAATAAATGGATGTCCAATAGTTTATTTGCACGTGTGAATATGTGTGTGAGTAACTTTTGGATGAATGTCGGTGTGTAACAGGATGTATAGGTGTATCACTTCATATGATGAGTGAGTATATGTATGAGTGACTATATAGAACTATTGGTGAATGAGTGGATGTGTATATAGATAGTGGAATTACTGAATTGCTTGTTGTAACTGATATAGGTATCTCCATTTTTTAAAAAATTTCAGTTTCTATTTTTGAATATGTGTCTCAAGGGTTACATTATAGTGAAAGGAGGTCTGTCACTATGTCACAAGGATGGTGTCATGAGTGATGTCACTGACCATGTCATGAGTGATGTAATATGTGATGTCATCAGCAGTGCATTGCACGCGCAAGTTATAGTGAGTCCGACTAACTATAACGTGGGAATTTCAATGGTTTTATATCAGTAAAATTTCCAGCTAACTATAACTGGTGTGAAACCTATGGTTTTTTCAGTGAATTTAATAGGTTTTTTAAATGCTAATTCCTAACTATAACTGGTGTGAAACCTATGGTTTTTTCAGTGAATATATATATATATATATATGGTCACCGCGATTATTTAGGCTCAATTACGATTTGTGTGGAGTGAAATTACAACATGCCTTCCCTCATTAATTGTGATTGCTGCAAGTACACATTTTCGGCAGACGAATTTACCATTCATTAAATCTGCATGCACAAAAAAACTAAATGCACACAGAAAACAGCCCCAAAGTATCAGGAGGAAAAACTAAATGCGAAAAATATCACAAACAGCAATCAAGAGTTGCATAGTAATAATTTACACATGAAGAATTAGCACTGAGAAATTTCTCTGATCCAGAGCAGGTGATACTTGTCTCAAAACTGAAAGCTACATGATATTTTAATTATACCATGCCAAAATTGCTAAAGTAAACTACAATGGATTTTTTTAATGACTACGACCACCCTAATTTGTTTGTTTTTAAAAATAAAAAGTGTCACACAATGTCCTCAAACAGGTTTATTTTCTTTCTTCAAAGAACCTACCACAGGCCTGTCCACCTCCCTTATCAAATCTCCTTTCATTACAACCAACCCAGTGCAAATCCCTCTTCCCACCCCCTCATCATATTGCCCCATATACTTGCCCTGACTTCAATTATCTATTCACTGATATCTAAAATAACCACACCCCGTACCCAATCTTTAAATGAAACTATTCTGGGTAACTATGTTGCTTCTTCAAACCGTACAAAGAAACAACGTCAAGAATGCAAAGATGAAAACAATTTCTTCACTAACTAATTGTAGGAAAGTGCCCTTTTTTTTTCAAAACAGATTTTATTGAAAGATTGCATACCAGACGCAGCTCTCCGTACCCCGGAGTCCACTGCAAACATTTATACAACATCAAACAATTAGCAATCTGGGTGTTTTTTGAATATTTAGCAACAATAACAAAAACCCTCTGCCCTACCCCCCCTCCCCTGAACCCCCCGGACCCCCAACTACTCCCCCAAACCCTCCCCACCCCGCTGCACGATAGTCTTCCCACTCCAAATGCATTGTCCATCCAAACACGTGTTGTCACCAAGGTAGTGTATCCTTTCATGTCATCCCCGGCAGGTCTTCCCGATCCACAGGTGGTTCCAGCCAAAGGCCCCTGTAGTTTGCCCATCACTTCCAGATTTTGTAATGCTTCCTAGGACAACCCCGGGCCTCAAAGATCGGACGCTCCAAACCCATACAAAAATCAAACCCTCTCTTCCACACTAGCACTGACGGCGCCCGGGGATCCTTCCATGCCCTAGCCACATCCCGTTAGGCAATGGTGAGGCCCAACAACAGTAGGTGCCGTTTATATACATTTCCCCCCACCCCTTCTAAAACATGTAGGAGACCCAGCCGCGGGGTACGGGGGAGCTCCCATCCCAGAACTTCAGACAAACTGCTCCATACACCCCCCAAAACCTGTCCAGCGAGCCACAGCTCCACACTGTGTGAAATAATGATCCAACCTCTCTACTACAGCGCAGACAATCTGGGGACGCAATCAGGCCTGCCCGCCATAATTTATCCCTGGTATAGTAGATTTGATGCAGATACTTAAATTGAATGAGCTGCAGGCGCATCGCAATTGCAGCTCCTCTGGGGGCTTCAAGTGCCTCTCGCCCATCATCCTCATCCATCGCCCCCACATCCTTTTCCCAGACTTCCCGCAGAGGTTGAGCAATGCGTCACCAGGGTTTGGTATATACTGGATATTTTTTTTTCCTCCAGATCCCCCATGAAGACCTTTGCTTCCAACGGGTTAAATTCGGGTAAGGTGTCTAGTCCTGCCTCACTCGGTGTGATGGCGTGTCGGAATTGAAGATATTTAAGGAATTGGGAATTAGGCATCCCATATTCCTGATGGAGTCCCTGGAAGGTATTAAGGGTCGCACCCACCATGACATCCCCTAGGGACGATATACCGATATTGTCCCAGCCATGGAACTCACCAAGAGTCCCCAGCACCGGCAGCCGTCCGTTATGCCACAGGGGGGTTTCCCTAGTCAACGTACCCCACCAGCTCATTCGACAAAGGTCCTGCCTCCAAATGTGGAAGACGACCTGAGTGGCCAGCGGCAGCCCCCTCTTCAGCGGCACAGAGTACAGGATTGTGTGAAGGGTATAGGACCCCATCAGATGCCGCTCCACTGCATACGCTGGGTCGTCTCTGGCCCCATACCACCATTCATTCAGAACCAGTAAGTGGGATGCTTGATAATATGACAATATGTCCAACGTTGCCAGTCCACCACAATATGTTGACAGGAAAAAAGTGCGCAAAGCCACCGCACGCCGCCACCTGTCCACAGAAATTGTACCAAAGCCGAGTTCACCTGCGTGAACCACTGAGGCAGAATCGGGTAGGGGTGGGGCCATAAATTGTGAGGGGCATACGCGACCATATCTTCATATCGGCCTTTATCCTGTCCCACACCGGCGCTATGTTCCGCTCCCACGAAACAGTAGGAACCTCAGTTATAAATACTCCTAAATACTTGAGACCCCCAACCGCCACCTGTAGCGGGGACGCCCATGACCCAACCTGAGCGCAGTCTCCCAGGGTTCAAAGGGTCGATTTATGTGGGTTCATATGCAGCCCTGACACCTCCCCAAAAATCCTCATAATGTACAAAACCCGCGGGCCCGATCTGTTAGGATTAGTAATGAAGAATAGGACATCTTCAGAGTAGAGAGCTATTCTGTCCGACGGGCCAGCCTTCCATTCAAAGCCCCACAGCTGTGCATCAATACGCACCCAGGCGGCCACGGTTCCATCGCAAGGGCAAATAAATATGGCGAGAGGGGGCACTCCTGCCTCGTACCCCGTCCAATGGAGAATCTGGTGGACAGAGCTCCCGCCACCCTCACGGCCGCCGTCAGGTCCGTATATAATAACTTTAGATAGGAAAGGAAGTGGGGGCCGAGATTCAGTCGCGACAATAATGCAGAAAGGTAAACCCAGCTGAGGGAATCAAAGGCCCTGTCAGTATCAGCTAAAAGGAGCGCAGCCTGTTCCCCAGTGCCCCTAATCGCTGCCACTGTGACGTGGGCAAGTCAAATGTTGTGCCTCGTTGCCCTCCGTGGCATGAACCCGGCCTGATCCGGAAGAACAAGGTCGGCTATGTGTGGATAAGGCGATTCGCAAGCGCCTTGCCAACACCTTGGCCTCCACATTTAGGAGGGAAATTGGTCTGTAGGACGCATGTTGGTCTGGGGGCCTTCCTGGTTTGTGAAATAGGACTACCTCCGCATGCCTCGAATTCACCGGCAGGCAACCACGCTCCCTCACTTCCTCCAACGCCGCACTACAATGAGTGCCCAGATGGAGATGATATTTTTTAAAGAATTCGCTCGGGAACCCATTGGGTCCCGGCGCCTTCCCGGTGTTGAGTTCCCCCAGGGCTTCCCCCAGCTCTTTCTCGGTCAATGGGTGTTCGAGGCTCGCCCTCACATCCTCTGACACCGCGCGGGGCGGTAGGTCTGCAATGAATCTGTCCACCTCG
Source organism: Lissotriton vulgaris (assembly GCF_964263255.1). NCBI lineage: Eukaryota > Metazoa > Chordata > Amphibia > Caudata > Salamandridae > Lissotriton > Lissotriton vulgaris. The sequence continues at coordinate 573,522,238 of NC_141700.1, forward strand.
GCCACTGGGAGTCTTTCCCTCTGGGCATATTGCTCGGCATCCCGGCGCCTTCCCGGTGTTGAGTTCCCCCAGGGCTTCCCCCAGCTCTTTCTCGGTCAATGGGTGTTCGAGGCTCGCCCTCACATCCTCTGACACCGCGCGGGGCGGTAGGTCTGCAATGAATCTGTCCACCTCGGCCCCTGGGAGTCTTTCCCTCTGGGCATATTGCTCGGCATAGTAAGTGGCAAAGCTATTAGCGAGGACCCGCGGGTCCACAATCGAGGAACCATCTGCGTCTCTGATTCCCGGCAAGGTCTGTGCCTGAAATGTATTTTGGCAAAGCCTATGGAGCATCGAACCGGACTTATCTCCCCATTGATATATTCTACTGCGCGTCGCGAGCCCCACCTGCAGCGCCTCGTTCATTAGAAGGGACACATAGGACTGCTGTGCCAGTTGGAGTTGCCCCAGCAAATGAAGATTCCCTTCCTCACCACACTGACACTCCAAGGCCTCAATCTCCATGGTCGCACGCACTAAATCCACCCTGCGCTGTCTTCGGGCTGCTGCGTACCAGGCTATATCCACCCCCCGCAGTGTGGGCTTCATGGCCTCCCACACTGTCACAGAATCCGTCACTGAGCCAACATTTGTATCTAGGTAGTGAGTGATGGCCTCTCCCATGTGTTTCGCATATTCCTCCCATTGGAGATGCCAGGTGGAGAGGCACCATCGAAATGCCCGTCGTCCCCGATCTAACCGGAATTCTATCGCCACCGGGGAGTGATCCGACAACCCCCGTGGCTGAATGGCCGCTGACTCTACCCGACCAATCACTGCACATGGAACAAATATGTAATCCAATCTCGAGAAGGATTGGTGGACCGCAGAGAGGTACGTATAGACCCTGGTTTGGGCATGGAAGTAGCGCCAAGTGTCCACTCAGTCCATCCCGGCAATCAGGCCCCCCAGCTTAGTGGGCACATCCGCCACCTGACCACCCCGGGTCGACATCTATCCACACGACAGTCCAACACGTCATTCCAATCCCCACCAATCACAGCAGGCGCCTCAGGGATCTCCGACCATACCGCAAACAGTTTCTCAACTAGTGACCATTGTAATGGGGGCAGGGCATACACACTTCCAAACACCACCGGCTCCTCACCAATCATTCCTTTAATGAAAACATATCGGCCCTGCGGGTCCAACCACTGCGATGCATGAACATATGACAGCCTACGATGCATCAATATGGCCACACCCCTGGACCCACCAACAAACCCGGCATGGTAGACCTGTTGGTAGCCATAGCGTTGTAGACATAGAATCTTGTTACCCAATAAATGTGTTTCTTGCAACAGCAATACATCAGCCTTGTCTCTTTTCGCCTGTCTCAGCACTGCTCCCCTCTTGACTTTGTCAAGCACACCCCGCACATTCCAGCTTATTACGAGCATAGAGGCCATGGGGGTCAGCTGCGTGGTTCCCTCATCAGCCATCCGGGGAATCTAGGACATACGCCAGAGCACGGGCCTGGTACATCTGTATACACATCTTGTTGAATGCAGGCGAGAATCGTGCAGCACAGTCCAAACACCCCCCCCAACCCCAACTACACCCTCCACTCCCCAACCATTCCCCCCCCCCCCCATACCTCAACAACTCTGAAGTACCTGTCGCGGCTTGGGCAACCCCTGATCCCGAACGTGGGACCCGGGGGCGTCCACGCCAATGGATCCCCAACAACCCACCCATTCCCCCAACCTCCCCCTCAAAAACGAACTCCGAACTACGGGGACAATGTCCGCCCTGAACACCACTTCTCCCCCTCCTTTGCCCCCCCCCAAAGCATACACAATATCAAAGTTCGGCAGTCTCTGTTAGCCATGTCATGAAACACCAATCCGGCGGTCCAGACAGTCCCCATCCTACCAGACATCGCTGGAGGTCACACACTCCATTGTTCTGCAAGGCGAAGCACAAATGTTCAAGAGTCTTCTAGCTGCGGATCTGGAGCCGCCGTCTTCTCAGCAGTCGCCCCCCCAGATGTTGAGCGCCTCCGAGACCTCCAATTACTTTTGCTCCGTGAGCGGCCGGGAGTCTGCCCCTGCACCCAACTGGATGAGGAATCAGAGTCTCGGCCCAGCGGCGTATGCACTCTCACTTTCACCGTCTCATCCGTCCAATGGAACACCTCCTCCGGAGTGTCGAAGAAGAGAGTGCAGGACTGAAATACTACTCGCAGGCGGGCTGGATATAACAACGCATAAGAGAGTTTAAGGTCGTGCAAACGTGCCTTGGCCGCCATGAATGACTGCCTCTGTTGCTGGACTAGCCTGGTATAACCCGGAAATATTAGGATCTTCTGAGGGGCGCTAGGTTGCGCCGGACCAAGATGGCCACACTGTAGTGAGGCTCTCGCCTAGCCGAGCCTAAATTTATCCTTTATGCCATCCTGACCTGAAAACATCACCTTGCCTGCAGCGGGACCTTAAACACCTTGCCGAGAGGAACGTCCCGGTACCTTCATCTCCCGCGTAGCACTCCCGGAGCCGGAGAAACCTGCCCTTCTTCCCGTGAGCGGCACCTTGCGCTCTCCTGCGGTCCTGCCCTCCCGGGGGGACGGGCTGGGAAAGGCCGGGGATCTGGGGCCTGAACGGTGGTACCCGCTCCTTAGACGGTGGTGTCTTGTGGGCCTTCACCGCAGCTGCGGGGCTATCCGGAACGGACTCCTGAGGAGGTGAGGGCCCCCAAATGACGGAACTGCTCGCCGACCATCCCCCTGCCTGGAGACTGGCATCGTGCGGCCTACCCCTTGCTGGAGCCCGCCAAAAGACGCCAGTCCCGACACGGCGCCAAGCGCTACCTGGCGAACGAATATACTGCCTGATCCGTGCTGCCGCCACAGGACCCTTGCATGCGCCACTGCCTTTGGGGCCCCATGCAGAGACTTTGGTGAGATCGCCGCCACAAAGACTCGGACATACATCGTGGCGTTACGCCCGGACCCTCCCTAGCTTTGTGACAACTATTTTCGGCTGCTGGTGGTTAAGAGGCTGTCGTGAATATCCGCCAGAAACGGAACCTTCATGGTACAACCCCCCCACCGCTGTCGAGGGAAGCAGCACCACGGCCATATTCTCGACAGCCAACGCGGCCATTTTAGAGTGAGGTCTGGGCTGCTGTGAGCCGCCACGGCGGGAGTTTGGTGAGACAGGACATACACTTTGGCTGCTGCTCATCCGCTATCGGTCACATTCACCTCACTTTCTTCTGCCTACTGGCTGAGGGCCCCCCCCCCCCCCCTCCCGCATCAAACGGCTCGGCCTGTACTACGGGTACGTCTCTGCGCCTGCACTGCAGTGCCACCAAGAACACTTTCGGGACTGCTGTGAGGGGCCTTCTGCGGGGGCCTTATCCCGCCCGGGGGGGATCGGACGCTACCCGGCCTGGCGAAATACCTTTATATCCCCCACGTGCTCCACGCCATGCATGTGTGAGTGCCCTCTCCGCTGATCCGCCACAACTCACACAAAACGATCTCACCCACCGGCGTGGGGTGGACCAGCGTGGAGAGGGGATTCCTTTCTCTTGTGGGGCGAGCGGTGCCGTGTGGGTCGGAATATACATTCACTGCATACTTTGGGGGCCGGGCGGCCTGCATACAACCTACTCCCGATTACTGAGTCCGAGGCTTCTCCCCCAACTCTTGTTCTTCAACCACCACGAGTCTGGATGATCCCACGGCCGCGACATCGCGGACGCCGAGGTGTGTCATGGGTCGTGGCGACGCTAAACAATCCAAAATTCCGTTTGAAGCTAGGAAGACAACCAAAACGATGCCTGGACCGAAAGGGAGCCCTACTACACCCACTCCGCCAGACGAAGACTGGAAATCCCTACTTTTAGGTATGAAACAAAGCCTCTCAACAATAGATGCCAAGATTGACACCATAAATTCCCGCATGGATGGGGTGGTGGCGAAATTGGACCAACATGATACCCGCATAAAAGAGGCCGAGGAGAGGATCTCTGGATTGGAAGATGGGGCCACTTCTGCGAACCGGCAAGTCACTCAAATGGACAGACTCCTCAAAGTCATTGCAGACAAGAATGAGGACTTGGAAGCCAGGTCCCGCCGAAATAATGTGCGCATTTTAGGCCTGGCGGAATCTACAAACACGGGGAACATGGAGCTCTACGTTGAAAACCTGGTGACTGAACTGTTCGGGAAAGAATCCTTCTCCCCACTCCTCATCGTCGAGAGAGCACACAGATCTCTCGCAGCCCGCCCTCCCCCAGGGGCTACACTTAGACCCATTGTTGCACGTTTTCTGAACTATAGAGACCGCGACGCGGTCCTGCGTCGTGCCCGCGAGCTTGACACAATAAACTATGGCAACACAACCTTATCCTTTTTCCCAAATTTTACCCCCTAGGTGCAGGAGGCACGGCGTAAATTTGTTGCCGTGAAAAAGAAGTTACAAGCTCAGGAACTATCATACGCCATGCTCTAACCTGCGAAACTAAAAATCTCCTACCAGGGCAAACATCACATCTTTGCAAATCCACAACAAGTTGAAGATTTCCTCAAGCAACATAAACGAGACCGCGTCAGGGAAGATGAGGATGGTCGCCGCTCTAGATCACGCTTGCCAATGGAGCAACAGGACTAAAATTAACTAGGCTTCTGCCTGGTACAAGAGACTCATATGCCTGGACATTGCTGCTCATGATGCACTGTATTCCCGGTGAGGTACATTTAATGACTTACTATCCACTGGTCTGAATGATAATCTGTGCTCGGCAACCCACCTCCATCCCAGGACAGACGACCCGGTTACTACCTGGCGTCTAGTGGGTGCGAATTGTGAGGTGGGAGGCAAGTCGGGCACCCCTAGACTCGTTTCCCTAATGGGTGAACCCCTTTACAACCTCTCCCTCCACTGGGTAGGGGTAGCTGTGGGATGTTGGGGTTTTGGGTGGGTGGGTGGGTGCTCTTTGCCCGGCGGGTTGGGGTTGCCGGTGTGGGTGGGCAGAAGTTCCGACATCTCATGAACATAGTCACAGCAACTTTGGTAAGGGTTTTGGTCGAGATTGCCAGACTGGGATACAGGGTTTTTAGATGCACTGATAACGTTGTTTATTGTATGAACCCTCGTGTCATGCTTTTACATTGTACATTTCTGTATTCATTGGGATGGGTGACGTAACAGACACACAACCTATCCAACAACTGCAACTGATCTCGTGGAACGTACGTGGACTTACCAACCCGAGGAAGAAAAGGCAGATCTTGGGTTACTTAGATAGGCAGGGAGTGTCCATTGCCATGCTTCAAGAAACACATTTAATGTCAGGTAATCCCCCACTGTTTGCATCCCGCTGGGCCTCCAGCAGAGTATTCTCATCATATTCCAACTACGCTAGGGGGGTAACGATCTTGGTCAGACGAGGGGTACGCTTCACTCCTGATGGTACTGAAGCTGATGCGAGTGGCAGGTATTGCATGGTATGGGGCAGGCTCTATTCACATACAGTCCTATTTGCATGCTACTATGGGCCTAATACGGACGACCCAACCACACTTCTTACACTATGAGGTAAAATTCAGTCGATGGGGATTGCTCATGTCATCCTGGGAGGAGATTTCAACACCGCACTTCGGCCAAACATGGACAGATCCCACCCACAGGCGACGCATTACACACACACACAACGTGCCCTGTCGGACATTGTTGAAGAACATCGCTTGATTGATGCTTGGAGACATATACACCACACACACACACACAGGGCACTCACTACTCAGCTGTGCACTCCACCTGGGCGCGTTTGGACTACATACTTTGTACTGCAGGGCTCTCCCCTTGGCTAGTCAGAGCCTCCCACCTCGCCCGTACCTTCTCTGACCACTCCCATTAGTGACGCTACGCATTCCTCAAGATGTCTCCCCTTACTTAAACTGGCTCCTCAACCCTGCACACCTGACCGATTCGGCCTTCAAAGCGGAGCTAGAACAGGACATAAAGGATTTCTTTGACCGCAACATATCTTCGGTGTCCAGCCTGACAACAGTTTGGGAGGCCGTCAAGGTCACCGTAAGGGGCTGGTGCATTGCTAAAGGGGGTGGAGTTCTTAGATCCCTACGTGACGAGCTGCGTAAACTTGAATTGGAGCTGAAACAACTCGAACAGGACGTTGACAGTACCACACACGGCCATACAGCCAGAGCTCAACTCCGAGAGAAACTTCCTGAATATGCAGAACTATCAGAGAAAGAATGTAAGTTCCTAGGGAAAACACACACTGCACGCAGATATGGTGAGGGTGATAGGCGGGTTAGGGCGCTTGCATCCGCTGTTAACCCCCCTCGATATCACAATTATATCACTACCCTGCGGGACGACCACAACGTACCCCAGCGGAGCTTACCGGACCAACTCAGGGTCCTCACTGAACATTACTCTATGCTCTACTCCTCCCAGAGATCCACTCCGATAAATTTAAATACTTATTTAGATTACACTGCACTAGCATGGTTAGGTCCATCCCAACAGAAATTCCTACATCACATAATCGAATTGGAGGAAATAACAGACGCCATAATGTTCATGAAATCAGGTAAATCGCCGGGTTCAGACGGTTTGCCAATTGACTTTTGCAAGGCCTACATGCATATTTTGGCCCGATCCTACAGCAAGTGTTTTACACAGCTCTAGATGAGGGTATTCTACCGACCACTATGCGTGAGGCCCTTATTACATCATTGCTGAAGCCGGGCAAACCGCCGGAGTCTTGCGACTCATATAGAACCCTATCCTTGTTAAACTTGGATATTAAAATTCTAGCTAAAGTACTTGCATCGCGCCTTAATCTGCTGATGGAAAGGCTGGTGTTACCGCAACTTCCCATAATTTGCGTACACTTCAAGCAGTGATACAAGACATAACTCCCACATGCGAAGCGGCCGCCGTTTTTCTCGATGCCACGAAGGCTTTCGATTTGCTAGAATGGGACTACTTACTGGTGTTACTAGAACGGATGGGCTTTCCTTTTAGATTCCTGGACTGTATTCGATTACTATATCGTCAGCCACAGGCCTCTGTAGTGCTGAATGGCTCCCACTCAGCCCCCTTCGAGATCCACCGTGGTACGCGGCAGGGATACCCATTATCCCCAGTCCTATTTGCAATAGCGATCGAACCATCAGCAGCCAAATTACGACAGCACCACAATCATCGTTCTCTCATATATCCGGAAAGACAATTGCTTATAGCACTATATGCCGACGATATGACCCTTTGCGTACATAAATCTCAGGAAAATCTGAATCCTCTGCTACGCGAGATTACCAAGTTTGGCGGTATTGCAGGAATACAAATAAACTGGCCGAAATCAGCCCTGTTCCCACTGACCGACAAAACCACGCAATTCCCCCTTGATTACCCTCTAATCTGGGAGGCAGAGGAGATCAAATATCTGGGTATCAACGTGACTAGACACCGTGATACTCTCATCAGGGCTAACTACGGGACAGTTCTGGACAAACTGACTGACAACGTCACCAGGTCGATTCATCTCCCACTATCGATGGCGGGACGCATCTCCCTTATCAAAATGGTAGTGTTACCTAAACTACTGTATCTCTTCACTAATATCCCGTATAATCCGGGTTCCCACTTTTTCCGAGCACTTAACTCACAAATGTCGCGACTCATCTGGGGTGGTAAACAAGCCCGGATTGGCATGAAGACACTAATGCTACCTTACCACCAGGGAGGATTCGATGTACCCAACTTCCGGCGATACTATGATTGCGCGCAGGCCCACTTTGCCACATACTGGCTTCATCCCCCCCCCCCTTTCATGGCACATCTGGCGGTCGAGGACGGCTGCATGAGCCCAATACAACCATCGGGCTACCTCTACTCGGATTCTAAGATTGTAGACCGCGATCCAACCACGGTTGATTGTACAATACTTGCCTGGAGGCGCGGAAGCCATGGGAACACCGTTCCTATACTCGCCACTCATGACACTAGCACATGACCCACGGCTTATTAGAACTTGTGAGGAAATAGGCCGTAAAATGCTCACGAGACTGGCACTCCACACATGGGGTGACCTATATTTTTAGGGCAGCTTCCGCACATCAGCGCATTTCTTTGGTGAGGAATCCCCCTTAGTCATGGATACGTTTTTATATGTGCGACTAAGGCAGAATGTAAAAGCTGTCACTCCCACCTTCCCGGATGAACCAGACACAGTAATGCCCCTTCATTCTCTACTCCAGTCAGACGCCCCAAAACATGTTGTCTCTATGCTTTACAAGAATACACAGGCAACCCCATCCCCTACTTCCCTTAGAGCGAGACGTGACTGGGACTGTGACCTAGACGCCCCAATGTCGGACGAACAATGGGAAGGGAGCTGCGTACACACTACTACAGTGACAGGTAACACACGCCTCAGACTGGTACATTATAAATTTCTGCACCGGCTTTATTATACCCCGGCCAAGCTGCACTGCTTTCGACTCCGGGATGATGACCGGTGTTTGCGTTGTAAGGCCGAAGGAGAGGATTTTTTCCACCTCGCATGGACGTGCCAGGCTGTGGAGTCTTTCTGGGAGGAAGTGTTTACAGCCATGTCAGACATGGTTGGAGCGAATGTACCACCCTGCCCGAAGGTCGCATTGCTGGGGCAGAAGTGCCCTGCGTTGTAGGCACACCGTAAATTTTTCGCGATTGGCCTTCTCCTTGCGAAGCGACATGTGGCATGCCGTTGGGGATGCGGACGAGCACCCAAGTTTAAGGATTGGCTGACTACAATGACCACATGCCAAGACCAACTGCACAATTACGCAGAGCTTCTTCCCCACAAATCAAGACCCAAGGACATATGGGGTCCGCTTACTGCGTACCTTCTCCGACTACAAGCCAGTACTCAGCCGGACGATGACACGCCACACGCCCTTTAATACCAGATACTGCACCTCACACCTAATGCATAACACTCATGGAATCCACCCCAGTACGTATGCCTTACCCGTCACGTGTAATGCTACCTGCGCTTCTACACACTGGAACACCTGTTCTATACTCATTAGCATCCACCATACACCTATGATGTCAGAGATCTACATTTCATTTCAACTATATAGGTTGAACGCATGACGAAATCATGACACTCCTTGCTGTTTAGCTAGTTAATTGCGCCCCCCCTAACCCAATGGATGTACATTTAGCATGATGTATTAATGGACACGTTTAGTCTAATTATTATCTAATCATCAGTCACACCCCCTTTCCCCCCTCTCCGCGTTATTAGGATTTCTCCACTAGGTGCAGAAGGAATCAGTTCAGGGCCCATATAGTCAGGATAGGGCCGCTGCTACGACTTAACGTCCCACACCGAGAGGTCTTCCCTTTTTTCCACACACCCAGTATGGTGGGTACACAGAGGGAGGAACAGTCAGCACTAGACCCACCAGTTTGTCGGATTACACAGTTAAATTGAAGTTGAACCTAAAAAAAAAAAAAAGTTGAGAAACCTCAAGCATTCTCTGTCCTATGTACATCGTTATCTCCATCTTTACTGAATGGACCCTCACGCAGCCCCCAATAGCCTTTAACGAGGCCGGCCCTGATGGGTTGTAGGTGGCTTGCTGTGTCAGACATGTGTTTCCTCAGTAAGAGATATGTATCAAGGATACTGTTGTAGCTGCCGGCCTGACTTTACAGGTTGTAGGCGACAAAGCTGTGTAATTTATAATTGCCTCAATAAAGGTTTTCCCAAAAAATATATATATATTAGGATCTTCTGGTTCTCGCAAATGAGAGGTTCCTTCGCCCGTGCCTGCTTCAGGATAGTGTCCAGATCGTGGTAGTTCAGCAGTCAGGCTATGACTGGCCGGCGGTTTTTGTATGAGAGCCCTATGTGCTCGCTCTATCACGAAGCACCTGGACAGAGAGTCGGGCAGGATCCAGCTCTCCAGCCACTGGGTCAGGAAGCCCTCCATGTTACCCTTCTGGCAGCACTCCGGGAACCCCACAAACCTCAGGTTGTTCCATCGGGCCCGCCCTTCCGCATCCTCTGCCCGGAGCGCTAAATTCTTCTGGATTCCTTCCATGGTGGCAACCTTCTGTTTCAGGACCGTGACATCGTCCTCCACCCCCAATATCCTGGTCTCAGCCTCCGTAATGCGGGCCACGGCATTCCTCAGGTCTTGACGCAGCAGAGTGACATCCGCCCCCACAGCTCCAATCTTCGCGTCCAGCATATCCCGGGATTGGGTTATCGCCGGCATAAGCGCTGCATTGTCCGGTCCCGAACCCTGTTGACCTCCACTGGCCCCAGCGCCACCACTCGGGCTGGTGAATTTATTATTGGGATCTTGCTTCGAGGTCCCCCCGCCACTCCCACCTCGAGACATCGTAGCCTGTAGCCGGGGCCCACGCCCAGGGGACTACTGCCCGATCCCAGGAAGCCATTTCCAAAACCGCAGAGGAGAGAGTGAGTGGGGCCCCACCTCGCCGAAGCCGCGACACCAGGCAATCCCACGAGGACCAACCCAGGACCAGAAGGCCACCGCCTCAGGCGTCCACACTGCATCACCTTGCCGCTCACCTCCGTACACCTTCCCGTGCAACTGCAGCGAAGCTCGTCTCTCCAGTTGCCGTGCGGGGAAAGTGCCCTTTTTGACATTCACTTTTTACAGGTATTTGAGGTGATTTTGACTGGAAGTGCACTGGATTCCTGCTAACCAGGTCCCCAGTGCCAGATCACTTACCCTAAACTGTGCAATAGTTTTTACCAATTGGTGATACCTTTGGTACCCTCTGCAAGGCCCTATCAAATGGTATCCCTGGTAACTAGGGCCTGAGATACTAAAGCCGGTCCCCACGGGTGACAGACTGAATTGTGCCACCCTAAGGGACCCCTCATCAAGCTCATGCAAACTGCCACTGTAGGCTGCATGTCTTGGTGCAGAAAAAAGTGAACATGACATGGCACACAGGTGTGACATGCCTGCAGACCTTGCATGCAGTATAGGTAAGTCACCCCTACAGGAGGCCTTACAGCCATAAGGCAGGGTGCACTATACCACATGTGAGGGCCTAACTGCCTGAGCAGATATGCCCCCTTACTGGTCAGTTCAATTTCTGCCAGACCAAGTGATCAGGGAAGCCATCTTAAAAGAATGTGCTGGACACTGGTAAAAACGAGTTCTCCAGCTACATGATGGCTTCACCGAAAATAGGAATGTTTGGTATCGAACATCTCATATTAATAAACTCACACAGATGCCAGTGCCGGTTTTAGTAATGCATGCACACAGAGTGCACCTTAGAGGTTCCCCCAGAAACCCTACCAGCTACTAGTGTGCTAACTGACAGGCTCTTACAAGCCTGCCACTAGAGACGAGTTGCTGACCCCCAAGGGTGAGGGCCTTTGCTATTTAGGGGCCATAAATCAAGCTTGCTCCAGCAGGAGGTGCTTTGCACTCCCACCCACAGGATGACTTGCAGGTTAGCATTTATGGGATGGGGGCCTTCAAAGATGCCTACTTCCTTTGGTATGCAAATCTGGCTTCTCTCACATGAGAGGAAGCCTGACCCCCTTTGTCCAGAGCCCTTTGGCACCTGGTAAGGTAGAAAAATTAGCTAGAAAAGACGGACGTGACTACCCTCAGGCGAGCACCGCCCCTGAACTGGGATAACTGAAGTGGATGTGACTTTTCAGAAGTGACCATCTTGGTGACGGCAAATTTAGGATCTCTAGGACAGGGTTATGTTCACTTCCCCCAGGAAGTGGTCATATAGGTGGTGTAGTGACCCCAGGGGCAAGTAGCCTGCTGGCTACTACCCAGTACTCCCCCAATGCTCCTAAATTCAGTATTTAGTGGAGCTCTGGCACCAAGAAATCAGCAATACCCCTTAGGACTACTACTGCACCTGCAGTGGCTAGGGCCCTCATTGGTATCTTTACCAGAGTGGGTTTCCCTAAGGAGGTGGTGTCAGACAGAGGTACAAACTTCATTTCTGGCTACATGAAACACATCGGCTGAACGTGGAGTAACAAGTTCACCACCCCATATCACCAACAAACAAATTATTTAGTTGAGAGATTCAACATAACCATTAAAGGAATGATCATGGGACACCCCGAAAACCTCAGACAGAGATGGGATATCATCCTGCCATTGCAGCTTTTTGCCTATAGAGAAGTGCCAAAGAAGAGAGTAGGGTTTTCCCCTTTGAACTTCTGTTTGGTCATCCTGTAAGAGCACCATTGTGTCTAGTGAAAGAAGGCTGGGAGAGATCTCACAAAAAGCCTAAGCAAGTCATAGTGGACTATGTACTTGGTCTACGCTCCACAATGGCTAAATACAAGGAAAAAGCATCCAAAAACCTTGAGGCCAGCCTAAAGCTTCAGAAACTCTGGTATGAATAAAAGACTGCACAGATGGAGTTCCATCCAGGAAAGAAGGGTTGGGTTTTGGACCCTGTGGCTCCTAGGGCCCTCCAGGACAAATGGAGTGGACCTAACCTATCCTCGAAAGAAAAGGGGTGGTCACATATCTGGTGGACCCTGGCACTTGCAGGAATTCCCAAAAGGTCATCCATGTAAACCATCTTAAATTTTATGAGAACAGGGCTAATAGGGCCATTCTAATGGTCACTGATGAAGATCAGGAGGAAGAGAGTGAATCCCTCCCAGGTCTCCTCTCTCACAACCCTAAACATGGTTGAGTGGAGGGAGTGGTCTTTTCTGGCACCCTCTCTGCCCAACAGAAGGCTGACTGCAGGAGAGTCCCGCATCAGTATGCTAGGCTCTTCTCTTCAAACCCTGTTCAGACATTCATGTGGACACATGACATGGACACTGGGGACAATCTACCGGTCAAAAATAAAATCTACAGGTAGTCTGGCCATGTTAAAGAGCATTAAAGCTGATGTAAGCAGGATGCTGGTATTGGGAGTCATTGAACCCTCTAAGAGCCCCTGGGCCAGCCCAGTTGTCTTAGTCCCCAAACCTCATACCACGGGTGGTAAAACAGAGCTGAGGTTTCGTATGGACTACAAGAGCTGCAATGTAGTAACAGAGACAGATGCACACTTAGGGCTTCACTAGGATCGCGGACGGACTTGCGTCCATCCGCAACTCCAGAGGATGAGGGAACGTCCGCATGGGCTGCGGCGTTCCCTCATGTGCGATTAGGATGTGACCGCCACCATGGCTGTCACATCCTGGATATTTAACATTGCGGCGGGTGCTGCTTCAAGCAGCACCCGCCGCAATGTTAAAAGTGCATGTTTAACATTTACATGCACAAAGCGGCAGGCACCGCGCGGTGCCTGCCGCTTTGTGCAAGTAAATGCTGGGGGGTACCATAGGTACCCCCCCATGTGCACCCCCCACCCGCCAACACCCTGGGGGCCCGCAACGGGCCCCCAAAATCAAAAGTACACATGCTTTTCCACGGCGGAAAAACCACCGCGGAAAAGCATGTTTACAAATGCTTCCTAATTTGGCTGGCGGTGTCTGATAGACACTGCCAGCCAAATGAGAGCTTTTCCGCCGCGGTTGTAATCAGACTGTGGCGTAAAAGCAGCGGACAGTAACCAAGACTCACCAGCCATCGTAATGCGGCGGTGGGTCTTTGGTGAGCCCGCAGAGGATTTTCCGCCTCCTCCGGGCCGGAGGTGGCTTCCCCCGGCCCGGAGGAGGCGGAAAATCCTCCATCATAATGAGGCCCTAAATTCCTAGGACTGAAAAATTGATTGACAGGTTAGGGCAGCCAAATTTCTCAGTACTTTTGATATAACACCAGGCAGATTAATATGACCACAGAAGCAAAAGAGAAATCTGAATTTTCAACCCAAAATGGGTATTAATAATTCACTGTTTTGCCCTTTGGACTACATAATGCCCCTGCCACCTTCCAAAGGTTGGTGAACAAAGTCCTTACTGGCTTGGAGGCTTTTAGTGTAGCATATCTGGAGGCTTTTAGTGTAGCATATCTGGATGATAGTCCTGTCCATAGCTCCACTTAGCAGGAACATCGGATCCACCACAGTAAGGTTCTTGAGGCTCTGAGAATTGCAGGCCTCACTATCAAGGCAAGCAAGTGCCAGATAGGACAGGGCACAGTTGTATACTTGGGCCACCTGGTAGACGGAGGCCAAGCCCAACCCTTACAACCCAAAAAACAGACAACTGTGGACGGGGAAGCTTCAACTACCCAGACTCAAGTAAGGACATTCCTTAGCGAGACTGGGTACTACCGGAGGTTTGTGAAGGGATATGGGTCCATGGCCACCACCCTCACAGAACTGAGCTCTAAGAAAATGCTGAAGCAAGTAAACTGGACAGAGATCTGTTAAACGGCTAATGACACTATAAAGGAAGCGATGTGCTCAGTACCCATTCTAAAAGCTCCAGATTATTCAAAGCAGTTCATCGTGTAGATAGATGCCTCTGACCATGGGATAGGAGGGGTCCTGTCCCAAACCAATGATGGTGGCCATGACCAACCTATTGCTTTCATTAGCAGGAGGTTACTCATCCGAGAGCAGTGTTGGAGTGCCATCAAGAAGAAAGCCTTTGCTGTGGTTTGGTCCCTGGAGAAGTTGAGGACATACCCGTTTGGTACTCACTTCCTTGTCCAGATTAACCACAGGCTTCTAAGATGGCTGATGGAAATGAAAGGTGAAAACCCCAAACTATTGAGGTGGCCAATTTCCTAATAGGGGATAGACTTTACAGTGAAACACAGACCTGGGACTGACTATGCCAATGCAGATGGCCGTTCCAGGTTTTTCCACTTAGAAAACGAAGACTCTCTTGGGAAAGGTTAGACTCCTTCTCTTTTGTTTGGGAGGGGGTTATGTAGGAAAGTGCCCTTTTTGACATGGTCACCGCCTCTTTTTTTTCTGTCATTTGATATGATTTTGACTGGACGTGCAATGGGTTGATGGTAACCAGGTCCCAAGTGCCAGATATCTTTTTTAAAACTGTGAAATTGTTTCCCCAAGTGGTGATACCTTTAGTATACTTTGTAAGTCCCTAGTAAATGGTACCCGTTACTTAGGGCCTGAGGTAATAAAGAGGGTTACCATGGGGGGCAGCACAAATTTTGCAATCCTAAGGAACCCCTCACCAAGCTCATGCAAACTGCCACTGCAGGCTGCATGTCTTGGTGCAGACAAAAGTAAAGCCTGCAGACCCTGCATGCAGTATAGGTAAGTCGCCCCTACAGCAGGCCTTACAGCCCTAAGGCAGGGTGCACTATACTACATGAGAGGGTCTAACTGCCTAAGCAGATTTGCCCCAGTACTGGTCAGTTCCAATACTGCCAGTACGAGTGATGGTTTTAACAAAAATGGAGATGTTTGGTATCAAACACCTAGCATTAATATACCTACACATATGTCAGTGTTGGGTTTAGTAATACATGCACCCAGATGACCTGTTAGAGCTGTCCCCGGAAACCCTACCAGCCACTGGTGTGCTGACTGACTGGTTCTCACCAGCCTGCTACTAGAAACAAGTTTCTGACCCCAAGGGTGATGGCCTTTGATCTCCGGGTGCCATAAACCAAGCATGCTCGAGCAGGAGGTGCTTTGCACCCCCACCCACAGGATGACTTGCAGGTTAGCATTCCTGGACCGGGGACCTTCAAAGAGGCCCACTTCCTTTGGTATGCGAATCTGGCTTCTCTCACAGGAGAGGAAACTGACCCTTCGACCAAAGTCCTTTGGCACCTGGACAGGTGGGAAGATTAGCTCATCAAGACAGGCATGTCCACCCTCAGGTGAGTGCCACCGACAAACTGTCCTACCTGAAGTATATGCGATTTTTCAGAAGTTACCATCTTGGTGATGGCAAATTTACGATCTCTGGGACACGGTCATGCCCATTTCCTCTAAGGGGGAGGGGGCATTTGGGGACATAGTGACCCCAGGGGCAAGTAGCCCATTGGCTACTACCCTATACATCCCTAACACCCCTAAATTCAGAATTCAGGGGAGCCCTGGCACCAGAATATCAGACCCTGCTGACCAAAATAAGGACAGAAGAGCCACAAAAAGCAAGAACTGTGGAAGAAGCAACTGACTTGATGCCAACCCTGCCGGCCTGTCTGTCTGTCTGTTGTACTTGACGATGGCGCCATAGTTGAGGGATGCACGAGTTACTTACCTTCAGTAAAGATGTATCTGGTAGAGACAATTCTAACCGCAGATTCCTTAACGCAGAATTATCCCCAGGCGTGAGACTGGATCCAGAAAACTTTTCTGCCACAGCACTCTTGCGCGCCGGGGGGACTGCACCATGTGACTTCGCCCTGACGTCGTCCACGTTCGTGACGTCAGCGAGGATACATAAGTCGCACCCCGGAGTGACTACGTCAGTTTTCTTCAGAGAACTTTCCGCACCACAACGCAGAGCCATTACAAACGAAACTGTAAGAATACCTGAACAGTGTGTGAAAACCCAGCTATACAGAAGGGAAAGAAACAAATGGTGAGGAACAGCACCATCCAGAATAGTGCCAGGTACTAAGGCACCAAGTCATGGAATGAAAGAATAGAGCGCAGCTACTGTAAGCAAGTCAGTAACCAACATAACTCCAAGCCAGAATGGAAGAGCAGTGACAAGTCATCCCCCAACATCACCAGCAGGGGTGGGGGGAACTCTTAAAAGAACTGAGGGGCGAGACCCAGCCAGATGACCTCAACCCCAAGGACTGTAAGAGTCAGAAGTGCAAGCAAAAACAAGGAAGCAGGGCACTAACAACCCCTACATTGGAGACCAAATGCATGGGCGCAAAAAACACTCAGGCATTCGCCCACCAATCACCAGAAAGGAAGGAATGGAACAACCACAAGAACAACAAGGTCAGCATCCCCCTGGGGAGGGAGTAAGAAAAAGGGACACCCGCAGAGGACCGCCGCCCTGAAGCAGGCGAGTACAGAAGACTGAGCGAGGTCCTTGCAGAAACTGGGAGGAAGGGCGGGTCGGGAAGGAATCTGCGGCTAGAATTGTCTCTACCAGATACATTGTTATCGAAGGTAAGCAACTCGTAGATCTGATAGACTACTAGCCGCAGATTACTTAACGTAGAATAGATACCCTAGCTATAACCCAAGGGGGAGGAGGGTCTGCAAGAGGACCTCTCCAACTCAAACGAGCACAAGACCCTCAACAGGGGACCAGTCATGGGGACAGGGAAAAATAACCCAGTCCAACACAACAGGGGAGGAGTCACAGGCCGTAAGCAGAATAGAACCTCAGCATCGTGGACGAACACCTGCCCCAAGGGGATGTGTTAGAACGACAAAGAGGCCATCCAGCCTTCACCAACAGGAGAAAACAAGGCAATACGAAGGAGGCAAGAACACCCCCAAGCCCAGTTAACGTACCAGGAACCTCCACCGAAAGCCCCAAGGGTACACACAACACAGAGGAGTACCGATGGAGAAGAGCTACCCACAGACTCCATGGGGAAGAGGCAGAAGCGCGGCAAAGCAATCCATCGGTATATGTAGCCAGTGCAGAGGGCAGCTGAGCACGTCATAGTTCAAATTCAACAGACAAGACAGAACAGCCCCCCAGCAATAAGGCAGAATAAGAATGTAACCTCACAATGACCCCACAGGACAAGAAGCTGGAGCGCAAGGGCCTACGCCAAGGCCTGCAGCCACAGAGGAGCAGGTGGGGCAGCCGCTGACAAGCGCCACAAAAATAAACGCCCAGACCACATCGGGCTCAGAAGAAGGGTAACGCTTGCAAAACGTCCCGAACAACCCAAAAGGGGACCGCTCCGGACAGAACCGAGCCACGAAGAAGTGCGATCAGCTATAAGATAAGAGGGGAAACAAGTAGGAGGACCAGCGCAAATGGCAGGCAAAGGGCAAAAACACAGCAGCACAACACCGTAGATGGCCAAGCCATGCCCCAGTAAGGACCAAAAACCTCACCATCGTAATGCAACAACACCAGGAGGGGCGAGGATCCTGCAAGGGGGAGCCCAAACCCTCCAAGCGTAAGACAGGGCTACACAATAGCTACATGTACCCCACATAGGATAGGACATGTCCCAAGAAAGCATGGGAATCACTCTTAGGGAAAAAACAATCCTGCATCAGAGGACAAAACCATATACCTGTAGCAGAAACCAGAGAAGGCTTAGTAATAAGCCAAAAACACCTCCTCACCAAAAATGGGGGCTGAACCAGCAGCCAACTGAAGAGAGGGGCCAACAAAGGATCCAGAGGGCACAGTAAGCCTCACAGAAAGTGTAACAGCCACTCCAAAACCCAAAAGTAGCAGCAAGTGAGATAACGCCTCCCACCAAGACCCAGATGATCAGTAAAACAACCTACTAAGGAGGAGGAGGAGGAGGAGGAGGAGGAGGAGGAGGAGGAGGAGGAGGAGGAGGAGGAGGAGGAGGAGGAGGAGGAGCAGGAGGAGGACGGAGCCTCGCAAGAAGGCGCTGAATGACGGAGTCTGCATGAGTATTAAACAGCTGGACCCCGTCAAATAGGAGGTCGACCAGACGCTCTCGAATATTTTCAAGAAACACAGCATCACGTAACCAAGCATGGCGACGGACAGCCACAGAAGTGGCCATAGTACGGCCAAGAGCATCGGCAACATTCAAAGCCGCACAAAGAATAAACGTGGCCAACTCTCTACCATCCAACACATGGCCCTGCAGATCTGCACGGGCACCCTCATGAGAGACATGGGAAAGAAGGGACTCCATAGAATCCCACAGGCTGGAAGTAGCACTGGTCAACACACACAAAGTGTTCAGTGCCCGAAAGGCAGCACTGGAAGAAGCGAAGACATTACGTCCCCATGAATCTAACCACCGGGCCTCCCGAGATGGAGGAAACACCACCACAGGCAAAGACGGAAAGGCATTTCGCAGTAGAGTGCCTTGAGTAGAAGGGTGGAAAGAAAGACAGACCGGGTCGTGCGGAGCAGGACGATGGCGATGCAGTAGTGCCTGAGGCACCGGATCACCTGTGGCAGGGCACCCCCATAAGAAATAGCCCTAACAAAGGCAACACTGGCCTCAGTAGGGCACCACAGAGGGGAAAGGAATTCCTCCGTGGGTGATGGTTGCAGACCTAGCTGACCATCCCCAAGTCCAGGGGGGAGCGGCCAGCCCCGGAATAGAGGAGGATCCACAGAGGAATGGGGAACCTGAGGGCCCCAGGGGAGGGAAGGGAGGGCGGAGAGGCCGGTGGAGAAGCCAGCCGCAAGCCACGGAAAGAAGGGTTCGAGGATTTAGGCCGTGGGTCGGCAAAGAGCCTACCCTGGAAGATGCAAGTAAAAAGGCAACACAGCGCCCTGTCTCCGGGGGAGGAACACACCAACAGATGACAGACCTCTGTAGAAGAAGGGACCTCAGGAGATGAATCCAGAACCGGAGGCCGACGCTGCTCCGTGGAGTCCGCAATCGGCGTCGACTGCCACCACGTGCTCTCCAGGAGAATGGGATGAGGTAAACGCTGGAACGGCGAAGGCACGGCGCTGAAAAGGCACCGGCTCGACCTCAGATGGGGTAGCCGCTTGCGTAGAGGACCGAGTTGGACTTGGGAAGGCACCCCAGGTCCCGGCCTCCAACCGCGACTCTACCGGAGCCGGGGAGGAAGGCTCCCGGCGCCGAACAGCACTGGCTCGACCTCTGGTGAGGCAGCCGTCTGCTCAGAGGATCGAGGGGGACTCTGGGACAAGCTCGGAGTCCCGGCGATCACCTGTGATACCACAGGGAGCCCCGTAGGGATTTGCGACGAGGCAGGGACGCTAGGCGCCGAAGTGGGGAGCCCAGAAGGACTATACCTTGACGACGCCACTCTCCTACGACCTGAAATCGAAACCTTCGGCGCCTAGACCAAATCCGCCGGCAACTCTGCGGAAGTTCCCGCGCAAGGCAAGGGATCCGCAGACATCACAGGAGGTGGAGGAAGGGCCAAAGAAGCCTGCAGCGCCACAGCATAGGCTGCCATTTGGGCCCTAGTCACCTGCGGGCCGGGAAACAGCGGGTAGGTAGGCGACCGGTAGGGGCACCTGTCCCGGGGGAACCGGCGCCCACCGCAGAAGGAGGACAGGGCCTCGGAGACAAACTGAAGGACCTACCAGCCGGTGAGCCACACCCAAAGGGCGGCAACGACAAGCAATTCGCAGATGAAACCGGCAGCTCCTTGCCTCCGAGGTAGGGGTCGGATGCTGGGACAATACCGGCTTGGACAAGCACCAGACAGCAACTTCATCCGGCGCTCCCGTCGTAATTTAGGCGTAAGGTGCTAGTAGGTGTTGGAACTCTCAAGTCGTGGTGCTCATCCAGGCACCTCATGCAAATCGGGTCTGTCGCCGATATGGGACGTGCAC
This sequence comes from Lissotriton vulgaris, assembly GCF_964263255.1. Taxonomy (NCBI): domain Eukaryota; kingdom Metazoa; phylum Chordata; class Amphibia; order Caudata; family Salamandridae; genus Lissotriton; species Lissotriton vulgaris. Next base: position 573,542,632 of record NC_141700.1, read on the forward strand.
AGGCGGTACACGTTTGAAGCCCGAAGGCATTCGCACACTGTTCCACGTAACTACAAAGCGTGTAAAAGAAGTGAAGGCCTGAAAACAGACCCGGACACTATCCTGATCCGCGTTGCACGAGGAAAGAGAAAAAAATGACGTGGGTGCGCCGAGGTTGGACTTATGTATCCTCACTGATGTCACAAACGCTGGAAACGTCAGGGCGGAGTCACGTGGTGCCATCCCCCCGGCACATAGGAGTGCTGTGGCAGAAAAGTTTTTCGGATCCAGTCTCACGCCTGGGGATAATTCTATGTTAAGGAATCTGCGGCTAGTAGTCTCTATCAGATACTGGAAGTTGCTGTGCCTCCAAAAGCCAGGGAGGACTGCCAGCAGTTCTGCCAAGACTCAGGAACTCCCTTGGAGCAGCGGAGCAGATTCCCTGCATCCTGCAGGCCACCAGAGAGGATTTCGGACCGCCAAAATCAGACATTGGAAAGCACCACTGCACCCATGCCGCCTAGACCGAGCTGAAGTGGGCCAATGGTGCTAGCATGGTACCCTGGCCCTCCAGAGTCAAAGCCCACCTTGGACTTGCCCACTGTAGACTTCCTGCCGCCACCTGCAACCTCTGTTTGCAGGCCTCCACTACTGCGAGTGCTCCCATTTATGAAGGTCTGGACCTGAAGACACCTCTGCATCCCTGGTCCCTGGCTTGTGGAGAAGAAGACCAAAGGTGTCCCCAAGCATTGAGAGACCTGAGCCTCCTTTGTGGTACAGACTTACTGGCTTTGTAGTCGAAGCCTGCAGCCTCTTTTCAACTGGAACGATCCCCATAGGATAACATTGGGCACAGACGCTGAAACGCACCTCCGCACCTGGCTGCCCCAGTGCCGACCAAGGTGACCTTTTGGTGCTGCCTTGGTCCTTGCCCCATACTCTCCTTAAGTCCAGGGGATTGGTCTCTTAAGTCGCTGTACTGTTCCCAAATGCAGTGCTCGTTTTTCCTCATACAGGATAACATTGCAGCTTCTGAAAAATCCACGGTGTTCACTTTTTCAATGCAAAAGTATTTCTCTTGAAAAACTTACTTCCCTCATCATAATGATTCTGGTGCCTAAACGTATATACATATATGTGTTGTTTTTATAAATTGGTGTGGATCCCCTTATTGAATTGTGTGCATCATTTATTGACTATTGTGTGTATTTGCAGATGTCTAACACTCCTCTCTGATAAGCCTAAGGCTGCTCGACCACACTACCCCCTAAAAGAGCACCCTGGGATTGCTAGAGCAAGCCCCTGTCCACTAGAAAGGGAACAGAGTGACCAATGAAGAAGAAAATAGGGATAAAAAAAAGAAACAGCAAGTGAAATATGAGACGTGGGAGCGAGATTCATGAGGCAGAATTAAGATTAGGTACTCCCTATCTATGGCTTTTGGTAGCGCTAGAGTAAAGGGCTTCTTAGGAAAGCTTTAGGCAACTTCACTTTCTTTTTAATTTAAAAAAAAATTAAGCACAGTTATAAATCCTGGTAGTTACCATCGAGAGAGGCTGGTGAGAGCTGCGAGATACAGACAGTCAATAAAGAGCTGCGTGGAGCCGAGGTTCCCCAGGGTTGAACGGGGTTAAGGAGGAAGCATTTAATAAGAGCCCGGAAGTAGTAATGGTTCCACGGCTCTGGTAAAATATACACAGGGACGCAGCTGGAGGGAAGCCTCCCGCAGCTGTGCTTTGAGTGAGCGATGCTCCGAACTGAAGCAGAGCAGAAAGGGGGGGAAAGAAGGCCTACCTGGCCTGGCGCCAGCCATGGAAAGAAGAGTCTGGGAGCCAGTCTTGGATTGGGAGGCCAAGCGAAGGGGGGGGGGGAGGCCGGGGATAGGAAGTGTTGCTGGAGCCTGTCCTCCCCCTCAAAGATTCCCCACGCGTGTAAATCTCATTTCCAGACAGGACAAGTGCCCACATTTCAGTCCCTGGTGGGGTGCGTTTCTTAGAAACAGTTCCAACGTGGCGTCTTCTCTGCCTCTCAGTCAGATTCGCTGTGGGAAGGGCTTGCCCTGCGAGGACGTGTTTAATGTCAGTCCCTCTACCCTCAAATTGTCTTTATAGTCCTATTTTCCAGCAGCAACCTAGCACAGCTTGTTTTACACAGATGTGGCCTGGTTTCTTAGTTAGCAGAGAAGGCGCAAGGTCAGCGGAGTTCAAAATTCTTGGAAGGTTTTATCTGAAGGTTTCGAGGAAAGTTGACAAAAGCTCTGTTTGGTGCTTTATTTAATCACATTTCAAATAAAAAACAAGCATTTACAATGCAATAGGTCTAGCAGCATTAAAGTTTGAGTTATTGGCATTGTGTATGACAATGCCAATAGTTATAACTTTTGCAAATGTGACACCTATAGCATTTGTAATGCAATATGTGTTGTATTACACAGAGACAATCAATCACATGTGTTTAAATCAGTGTATAGGAAATGCTACATAAGGCCGAGGACTACAAGGTGTAGGAGTCACGTGTTATCTACACTGATAAGCAGTGTTGTTTAATAGTGCTTGCTCTGAAAAAGCACAAACTGCGCAATACAGTGATCTCACATTAGATTAAACATTAGATTAAACATTTAGCGTGACTTGGTTCCTCTCGTAAAGCAGATTATCAAGGCCCCATGTACTCAAGATCTTGAAGCTGGATACTGATATCACTGCCCATTACCATGTAGCCAAAACAAAAAAACACTGCTAGGCAAAATCATTTAAAAACACATTATGCAGCTGTCCATTTTGATTGGAAATCGATGCCTTCTCACCAACTAGTTCAGAGATATATACCCAGGTTCCAGCAGACCAATACAACCATACACTGTACAAACATGTTTGCTCATTCTTTTTGATTCGTGCGCCGCTTTTGACACAATGGAGCGATGAAGATTAATTCAAACACTGGAATCTTTGAAGGATTGTAGAGGCAGCATGCAAAAATACTTTAATATTTCCTGAACAGCAGGCAACAGGGCAGTACTGGATATCCAAGTCAGAATCTGCCGAAGTAATCCCTCAGGAATCTAGTCTAATGTTCACGCAGTTCATGCGCTACTGAAGATGTTGAGAAAACTGATGTAGTAGTAGTCTGGAGTCATTAGTAAGCAGATGACAATTACCTATACCCCAGAACATCATCAATTAAGAACATGCTCAATCTGTGTTCTGGCTTAGAGTAGTCGCACACTTGGAAGTCCACACAATTTCTCACATTTAGCCTAGGAAGAGAGATTTTCTCCTCAATTTAAAGCTTGAGCCATCATGGCTAGATCAAAAGGAACTGAATAGCTTCATCATCTGGGACAAGAAAAGCAGCACCACCCATCAGTAATAAGGGAACTGTGTTGCTTACCTCTTGAAGAGGAGGATCAACTTCAAAACAGCTTGCCTCATGTTCAAAGAACATGCTCTATGGAAACGAGCACCACTCGCTCCCATGTTTCGGTAGGAAATATTGACCCTGGCTCTTCTGCATGTTCCTGAAAATCTATCAGTGGCCTAAGCTTTAGAACTTCCAGAAATGTGTTTAAATCAGCTTGTTTGTTTCTCCCCCAAACCCATTTTCCCCTCTCGCACCCTTAAGGGTCCACTCACTACTGCTAGATAAATCTGTCCAATAGCATTCGGGCTCTTAGTCCGATACGTTAAGAAAAAAGGGTGCATCAAAATCCAACCACAATGGTTAGCACAGCTTATCCCATGTTCCTAGTTTTATCTTTTTTTTTTCTTTAACGAAGGAATGCGTTCTTCCTAAGCACCCTTTCTTCTTTTACAACCATGTAACTGGACTAATTAGTAAGCACAGCTCATATCTGTGTATGCATTCAGCAGCAAGGAAACTGGGCCTATGCATGAAGAAAATGCAAGGCTAGATGGTGGTTCAAAGTCTGCATACTGATGTCAATAATGAGCTGAGAGAGCCAGCTTGGTTCTAGGTGCTCTTACAGCAAACAAACAAGCTAAACATCTGCACTGTGGGGGAAGCCACCCATGCTTCATTGAGACCGCCAAAGGCAAACACTAGGACATTCATCATTCAGGAAGTAAAGCTACTCAGTCAGATTGGGACCGGTGCACCAGAAAACCATCATCTGCATGCTGTAGCAGCGCAGAGCGCTGGAGTGCAGTACACTACTACACGGTGGCCAACATGCAACCGTGCCACTGTTAAACGGGCACCAGCAGAAGGCAGCAGGGCTTCGGATGAACGATCAATACGTTTACGAACAACTAAACCTGAAAGCTTTTTTCATTATTTATGTTGGGATCCGTTTAATGTAACTGTCGCATTTGATGAAGTCTTTGGCTAAGTGGAACAAACAGCTTATGAGCAGCAGCAGAAAATGAATTCATTTTGTGCCTGGAGTCTGCCAGCCTGAGTGTTTTGTTAATGCAGCTCTTCCTTTTGCTATGGCGTTTATTCATCCAACCGAAACCCATGCGAAGTGGCAGGAGCAACCGTATCTAAAGACCCGCAGCTTTCAGAGCAGGAGGGAGCGGGACGACAAGCTGTGTGAAATCGTGTGTACATCTGGATCAGAAGGAGACTAGGAGATACAAAGCATCAGCAATGAGAGCATGTCAAGCGATTTAACAGCAAGCACAATAAGAAGCCAGGGCAGTGAGAAGGGAGACACTAATGCATCAGACTGCCTTTTCCATGCAACCACTCCTTGATCGAGATTGGAAAAGGAAAGGTTGTTGGAGTAAATGATGAACCTGGAGTACAAGCAGTTCTTAGGTGTGGCGTACGGACTGCACATCTGGAACTTAATGCTCCACTAAAAGACACGTATCTGAGAAGTGGGAGTGCACACACCGACTGTCGCTAACATATAGAATTACAAATGATTAACAGTGAAGGACTTAGATGTTTTCCACAGAGGTTCAGACTGACATCAAACAGCCAATGAGAGCGCAAAGCTCAAATGGTGTATGTTGGCACTCTAGATCCTGCAGTGAAAAACATTTGCTTTTTTCACTTTTGCCCACTTACAATTTTATGCTCTATATAAAATCGTCCATACATAATATGACCTAACCTGCTACAAGAGGCTGCTATTAAAATGCCCCCGGAATCCCGCCGCGGCCGCCCCGGAAGTCAGGCACAGTCGCCTGTGAGGGGGCGGGGCCACGTCCAGACCGGAAGAGGAGGCAGGCGGAGTCAATGCGTCTCGCGGCCCGGGGCTCCTGTGAGCGGTGTAGAGCCCCGGGGCCACGCCAGCAGGAGGTTGGGCGCTGCGTGCTGAGAGCAGAGTCCCCGACATTGGCCAGGTAAGTTCCAAAAGGCTGGGGGGGCTTGGTGCATGTGTGTGTGTGTATGCTCGTGTGTGTATGTATGTGTGCGACTGTGACGTCGGGGGAGGGGGGCCTCGGTGCACTTGTGTGTGCGTGCGTGTGTGTATGTGTGAGGGGGGTGTCTCTGTATGTATGTATGTGCGTGCGTGCATGGGCGCTTGTGTGTGTGTCTGTGTGTATGTATGCGCATGCGTGTGTGGTGCTTGAGCTTCCCAGGAGACAGCGCCTGGCCACAGCACGCGTTCGCGTGCGTGTGGCAGTTTCAAATCGCCTCCAAGGCGATGCGCGCGGCCGGTACTGTCTCCTGGGAAGCACAGTCGGCAACAAAAGATCTCTGGCGAGACACAGCGCTGACGCGCTGTGTTTTCGCTACGAGACCTAAAAAGGAAGAAACAAGACTCCTGTCCCTAGCATCACAATCATATCGATCAGTTTCTGAGTATAATGCTTCTAGATTGTAATCTAAATTACAATTACTTCCTGTCTCAATAAGCTATCACCAACTTCGCATTTACAACTTTAACAGAAGCTGCACAGGAGGCATTTTATGGGAGCCGAGCTTACAGAGTACCGGTCTGCATCCTATTTATCTACCCAATGACAGCAATTCAACCTATCTGAACGCTCAGATAAATATTTGGCCCACAGAAAGTTGGATGGTAACGTACATTCCTTTCGGTTTTGGAGGAAGTGCTATCAGCCTGATTCATCAAAGACCCGTTTTGCGAGTCTTTAATAGCGATTCATAAGGAATCGCTATCACAGGCTCGCAAAACGGGATTCATGTAGGAATCGAAAAAAAAAATGCAATTCCTACATATTCCTTATTTGCGATTAGCAAATTGCTAATCGCAAATAAGGAATAACTCCCCATTCATTCCTAAGGGCCAAAGGAAATGTGTGTGTGAAACATGCAACTTAGAAAAATGCTTTTAAAAGCATTTTTCTAAGTTTTCGCTATTTACCACGAGGTTTGACCTCGCGGTAAATAGCGGCCCGAAATAGCGAATTCGCAATTTGAAAATGGATGATGAATTGCATTTAAGGAATCTCAAATAGAGATTCCTTAAATGGAATTCCTCGCAACTTTGCGAATTCGCTATTACCGATTTTTGCATTTGGGATGATGAATCCCAAATGCAAAAATCGCGCTCGCAATGCGAATCTGGCCCTTTGCGAGCGCTATTCACCTTCATGAATCTGGCTGTATATTCCAAGAATTCACCAGGTAGCATGTCCTCCGTACTACTAACCTTAAGGTGTAGTCAATTGCACCCGTGGATAATGCTCAGGATTTAGCACTGGATAGATTTTACATTACCACCCAACTCTAAATAGGGCCCCCCCAAATGGCGAAGAGTTGCCTCCATCTCTGGTACAGGGTATTAAAAACCCTCCTCAGCCAAATTTACTTTAGAGAGAGCAACCCAGTTTGTCTTAGTCAACCTAAGCAAAGGCACCTTATAAAAACTGGGTTTTACTAGTCGCAGTTGAGCTTAAGGATAGACCAATCGTCTTTGTAGGGAGAGTGGCTTCCAACTCTCTCTCCTAGGTGGTAAATGAAGTGGTATGACCTCCGCTCTTCTCTCTTGCCAGAGCACCAAGGCAGACGGATACCCATGCACCCTGATCAGAGCGCACAGATAACAGGCAGAGCTTACGGGCACCTGTGGAAACAGCGTGGGGGCTAGGGCTTATGACCAGAGAATGGGAGTCGTTTATGGAATACAGAATGACTGAGAAGTTTGAGAGCACAGGCAAGAGCAGCTTAGAGCACATGGACAGAGAGAGTAGTCGTGGATCCTTCGGCCAGAGTCCGAGAAGATTGAAGTGGGTTCAAAGTCTTGTTTTGTCTGGAAAAAAAAGTATCAAAAAGGTATTTTTTCCATTAGATTTTGCAATAATAATTATGGAATTAAGTATTAAAAAAGAAGGCAAGAGCTGAAATTGTGTATGACTTGCATGTGAAAGTAGTAGTCCCCAAGCAAGCCATTTCGATGATGTCCTTGACCAATATGTGCAGTAGTACATAGTCAAGGGTAAAAGGCGCTATATAAATGCTGTAAGTAGTAGTAATGGCACGCTAGATGCATAAACCTCATGCCGGTGTACAAGGCCAATGAAATGAGTGGTTATCACTTGCAATGCGGACAACTAGTTGGGTTGGGGCTCAAGCCCACCTTTCCACCATCGGAGGTTTGTACTGTTGCAGTCAGAGCTGGAGACTACAGGAAGGATGTGTACAACCTCCCACCAGTGCGGAGCGCTTCAACCACACCTCTCCAGAATACTCCTGTTGCAGCCACCTGGGCACACCAAGAACAAGGACTACTTTTATGGTACCGTTGTTTAAGCCAATACTTGTTTGAATAGGCTAGAGCCCTGTTCCTGTTTATTTTGCGAATATAGCCTTGCTAAGTTCAATAAATACAGATCTCAGTGCAATGTGTTGTTAGCATAACATCATATTATGGGAGAATCCTAATCTAGCTAGAAGGACAAAGAGAAAAAGCACTTTCTCTACACATACACACAAAAGAAGCACACAAAATAGAAAAAAGGGGGAAAAATCACAAATACAGCTAAACATATGGAGCAGTGAAGCTTTTAGGCCGACTAAAGAAATGAGACTGTATACACAGACCGGCATCAGTAAGATACGCTGGGACATGTTGTATAAACAGGCAGTCCTTACTAAAACAGCCTGCACCACTGCCAGACTGCACCCGGATGGGCAGGCAGACGCCGCTCAGACAGACAGACCGCCCATCACTTCCACAGTTAGCCATACCGAGACAGCCAGACAAGGACGTGCCTTCTATGCGGGTTTAAGTTAGGAGAGTTCCCACCAAGGGCAGCCATGGATTGATACGTTAGGAGTGGGCAGTGCCAAGGCCAGAGGCTGCCAGCCTTGCCATACAGTTGAATGCCTGGCGTTAAACAAATACATTTGTTTCTTCCTGGCTCCCACAGCGTTCCCATCAAGTGTGTCCATGGCTGGGTGGGTAAGGAGTGAGGGGAAGCCAACTGCAAACGCTGCCAGTTAAGTCCTACAATTGAATCCACACAGTGCTAAATAAATACCTCATTTCCTACTGGTTCCCGGTTGTGGCATTGCTCATAGCCTACTCAAATCTTCTTCCTGGTGAGTGAGCACTGATAATAAGGCCTCATTCATACCTCCATGGCACCCACTGTGGGACTGGAGACCTGCCAACAGGAGTGGATAAACTGTCCCTTTCTAACTCTGGGCCCAATTCACAATTTCTTTGCACCAAAGTTCAATGTAGGTGCACACGAAAAACCCATCCCGGGGCTCAAATGGGGTCTCTTGAATGCAGAACAAGAATATGGCGATATTACACCCAGTGAGGTATTTATGACTAGGAAAAATACACAAATATCACAGGTTTTTCAGAGTTAACAATTTATAATTAAGGGTTTAAACATGGATGTTCACCACTGGAGAATCAAACGGGTGGCGTTAAACACCCACAAAGTCTTAACACAGTACTTAGGTACTCTCCCAGCGGATTTTCTGGCCACATTTGTAAACCTACATTTCTTTGAGAAAAAAGCTTAGAGCTTGCGTGCGACTGTTGTCGAGATGTTCCCAGGTCCTCCAGATTGCACGTCTGTGTGGTGAGAAAAGGGGATTTTACGCCTTATCCCGCGGAGACTGCTACCATTGCAGCAATGTTTGCTGATTTCATGCCTGATGGCCTGCTGCCAGGCAATGCCTATGGGAATCCTTGAACTAAGTTAGAAGCCCCGACAAATGTAACTATTTCCATTCCATAATTTATTTTTATATCTCGTCGATCTTGGGGCCAAACAGATGCTCACCATGACATGAATGTTTAGCAGATGCACCTGAACGCCTGCACTGAATCCCGAGACTCTCCACCTTGCACGTCAGTTTGCAGACTAGTACTAATGCGCCCTGTATAAGCAGCATCCGAAGCAGAGCGAATCTGTGTACATGAAATGATCTGATCCTGTAGGGCTATTTTCTTTTGGGGTTCTCGAAGATACCATTTTTTGGTCTCTTATCATTGGCATCTACACATGTGTATTAGAGCTTTCAGATTAATATTATGCTCAAAAATGGGATGCTGGGCTGGGCTGGCCCAACTTCTGGGTACCCGACGCACGAGGTCTGTGGGTACCGTATTGTCAGCCACGCAGGGGCTGAAAAGCTAGCATGCCATAGTGGTTGGGTGGGTAGACACGGCTGGAAGCCCCTTCTGTGGCCACAAAGGGAGAAAAAGATGGACTGGGGTTGGTGAGTGGCCATGGAAAGGCCAAAGAACTGCCCGTAGCTCTGCTGTTCTTGAACTAGTCTAGCTCCGAGTCAGCTTTGACTCCGAAGAGATGGGAGACATCAAAGGGCATGTCCAGGAGTGAGGCCTGGACACCTCCCAAAAAGGCAATGGTTCTCAACTAGGCATGGGGCCTATGGGTCACTGACCATTAAACCACTCTGACAGTGAGCCGGTTGTATCCAGCCCACAGCATATGGCAAACTTAGATGCCTCTCTCCCATCAGCAAAAGCTTGGGAGAGAATGGCTTAGGCCTCCTCTGAGACAATAGGCAGCAGTGCGCAACCGAGTCCCATAGCAAATGGGAGTATCAGCCCAAAAGTCATGCAGTGTTCATCGACTGTAGTGCCAAGCTTGCGGAAGAAAACATCTTTACCAAGGTATCTAGCCTCTTGGATTCCCTATCCAGGGGAGTGGTAGGGAATGCACCAGGATTTACTTTGGAAGTGGAGGCTTGGACCACCAAGCTCTCTGGGGTGGGGTGCTGAGTGAGAAAATTGTGGTGCCCTGGGGTGGGGCGATGACAGCAGGCAAGTTCTGTTCACAGGAGCCTCTGTGCGGGGCTAGGACCAGGCCCGAGTAGGACATCTGTTAAGGCTTCATTAAATATGAGAAGCAGTTTGAAAGGGGTCACTCCCAGCTGAAGCACCTCTGATAGCCACAGAGGGCAGCTGAAGATCCAGGACGTCAGCTGCCTACCTCACCGCCATAGCAAATGAAGCTCCCTCCTCCGTAGCCATGGTAGGAGGAGAGACCAATCCAGTATATGCGGGGTGTCCAGTCTACAAGCATCTGCCAAATGCTCACACTAGGGGTCTCAGTGACATCTACAGCTGGTATTCCTCAGGATCCAGTAGGCCCTCCCAATCATCCCCAAGTCCTAGCCCAAAGGAATAGGGCACAACCTGGATGGAATGGCTCCAGTCGGTGTCAGACAACACCCATCCGGCTCCGTGTCGGAGTCAGGGATGAGAATGGGGATACGCCGGGGAAGTCGCTAGTGGGACCAGCTCCAGGGAGGTCAAGGTGGCTCGACCAGGGCTTGCCTCAAAAAAAAGGGAGGTTCCCCTGTCACGTATACCAGGGAGGGGGATATTCAGTCAAAGGAAATTGGAAGTCCCTGTAGTAATTGTAGCAGACTAGGATCGCTGAGAGAATCTTGGGGGGGGAGGGGGGGGGGGGGTTTCTGTAGGGTAGTAGGGGTGTTACAAAACCAGCTTCATAGCTAAGTCAAAGCAAGTAACTAAAGTACACTAAAGTAACTGGCACATACACCTAAAGTATAAAAATAATGTGCAAAATTTATTTTCAGCCTCCCAACTGGGTTACATTCTAAAACATAATACAAAACATTTAAAATACCACCTAAAGTGGTAACACAATATATAAAATTACAGTCAAAGTGTAAAAAAGTCGACGCGGCGTTTCGGTGCTAATCAGTCTTGACACCTTCATCAGGACATTAAGGACATTTGACTCCGTATCTATAAATAAATAACAGTGTTTTAGCATCATTGTGTACTTTGTTTTCTATTTTACACATACCCTGCTCTTTTATGCTTCATCTAGACATTATGCATTATTCTAAACCCCTTCTACTTCCTGACCCCAGATGCAGACATACTAATGTTATCTACAAAAAATCATGATATTACCACTAGTTACCAAGGCTCATCAAATTAGTCCCCGAGGATTTGTCTGAATGTACCTGTATCTTGGGTTGAGAGAGCTTTTCAATTGCTTTTCAACTAGCTGTGAGCTTCTCAGATAGTTTTCACAGTTATTTTAAATCTATAAGGGACACAAAAACAATTTCGCCCCTTTATTTCTCGCCCCCACCCCCAGGATTAGCAAGAATTAGTATGTCTGCATCTGGGGTCAGGAAGTAGAAGGGGTTTAGAATAATGCATAATGTCTAGATGAAGCATAAAAGAGCAGGGTATGTGTAAAATAGAAAACAAAGTACACAATGATGCTAAAACACTGTTATTTATTTATAGATACGGAGTCAAATGTCCTTAATGTCCTGATGAAGGTGTCAAGACTGATTAGCACCGAAACGCCGCGTCGACTTTTTTACACTTTGACTGTAATTTCATATATTGTGTTACCACTTTAGGTGGTATTTTAAATGTTTTGTATTATGTTTTAGAATGTAACCCAGTTGGGAGGCTGAAAATAAATTTTGCACATTATTTTTATACTTTAGGTGTATGTGCCAGCTACTTTAGTGTACTTTAGTTACTTGCTTTGACTTAGCTATGAAGCTGGTTTTGTAACACCCCTACTACCCTACAGAACCCCCCCCCCAAGATTCTCTCAGCGATCCTAGTCGACCAGTGCTTGTCCAGATCAGTCCATGGATCCTAGTGGCCAGACTGGCGCCAGTGGGAACCCTCTAGCGGAAGACCAGTACAGGCCTCTCCCAAAGGCGCTCCTGCAGGGACGGGCCACCCAAATATGAGGTGCATCACTCATAAAATTCACCTAGTTAGGTATTGTCACTCTGGCTCCTGGAAACGTGAGGTGGAGCGGAGACGGTCCAGGTGCAGGCTCAACCGCAGAGGTAGGCGTTGAATGCCGACGCTCCCTCGTCTTAATGGATGGTGTCAATAGACGGGGTGAAGTCTAAGACTTCTTGTTCTTTTTGTGCTTGTGGGACTTACCCAAATGCCCGGATGACTTTGAGTGCAATGGGGAGAGCTTGGAGTGGCTCTGCGACTAATCCAGGGATATTCTCCTTGACCAGGATCAAGACCGTTGCAGCATTACACGTCTAGCAGCAAGGAACTTGAGGGACCACTCCCTCAGGGCCTTGGGATGCTTGGCGCAACAGTCGACACAGGTCTTGGTGTTGTGGTCACACTTGAGACACCAGAGGCAGACGAGGTGACAAGCGCCACAGAACCTAAAACCAGTCTTCCTTGCAGACATACCTGCCATATCAGGAGAGGATGTCTGAGAAAATTTTCAACAAAAGCCCCCAGACCCAACAAGATCTGCTGCCTCGCATCACCGCACTCCACAGTGCGACCGTTCACCTCCATCCCTGGACCGGCGCCCTCACAGAAGCCAGCGCCACATTCTTCCCGTCGGCCATAACTTCCTCGAAACCACTCAGATGCCCTATGATCAATACCAGATTGCTCTGCCATCACGCCATCGAAGTCTGGAACACCATCTCCACCCTCGCCCACAACGTAACCTTCACACGACTATCATGGAAGACATGAACTTTCAACTCCACACGGACAGCAAAACCACAATCAAAGGCACCCTCCCATACAGAACCCCTAGGATCACGAACCGGCCTCAGCGAAGCCATCACAGAATTTATCACCGGCTCACCATCAAATCCGAACACTACGTCTTCCTGGGAAACCTCAGCTTACACCTGGACGAACCCCACAGGCTCAAACTCCACTGACCTCTTGGAACAAATCTACATCGGCCTAATGCAGCTGGTCTGAGACCCCACTCACAGAGCAGGACACCTGCTGGACCTATCTTCACATCCAGCAATGGAGTAAAAAACAGCCACACCACTGAACTCACCTGGTCGGACCATTCCATCATCCACTTCACCATCGCTGGACAACCCTTCAGCACCCCCAAAAGCCACAGCGCCCCCTTCCGCAGTTGGATCAAAGTCACACAGCACAAATGGACTGACGCCTTTAGCAGCATCCAGTCTGATGTCTCCACCAACTTGAATCAAGCAGAGGAGAACTTCAACACCTGGATCACCAGCGCCAACCAGAGAGTCACCACCACCAAACCAACTAAAGCACACAGATCCACCAAACGCGCCAACTTGCACACCCCAAAACTCAGCACACTGAAACACACACGTAAACTAATAGAAAGGAGATGGTGCACCAGCAGAAATGACACTGAGCTAGCCACTTTCAAGTCTGCCCTCACAACTACCGCCACCAACTTAAATTAGCGAAAAAGGAGGCCCTGACAAACTGCATCAAGGCCAGCACCAACCAGACTAAAGAACTCTTCGCCATCGTCCGATAGTTCACCTGGCCATCTGCCACTGAAAACTTGATCCCCTCCTCACAGGAACTCTGCAACGCTCTAGCAGACCACTTCCACAACAAGATAGCTATGATATACAGAAACTTTGACACCCAACCTACCAGCCTCCTCAGCCTCACCACTCCCACGATGACAGCCACCGACCACCTGCTCAACACATGGGAACCACTCAGAACACTGAACACTACTGCCTTAATGAACTCCATCCGTTTGGGAGCACCGTCTGACCCATGACCTCATCAACTCTTCAACCTCGAAAGTGACGAGTTCAGCCAACAGCTCACCACCATCATCAACGCCTCCATCACCACAAGCACCTTTGAGATGCCTGGAAGCACTTAGAAGTCAGACCCCCTCCTCAGGAAACCCCCCATAGACCCCAGCGATCTCCAGAACTACTACCCCATCAAGCTGCTCCGGTTTCCTGCCAAATCCTGGATAAGGCAATCAACCTCCAACTCACTGAACACCTGGAGAAAAACAACCTGCTTGACCACTCCCAATCAGGTTTCAGAGCCAACCACGGTACCAAGACAGCCCTGATTGGTGCGACAGATGGCATATGCACCCTACTCAACAGAGCAGAATCGGCTGCCCTGATCCTTCTCGACCTTTCTACAGCCTTCAACATCGTCTCCCACCACACACTCATCAAACGACTGCACCAGATCGGAATCAAAGACAACGCTCTTAGATGAATGGCAGCATTCCTCATGGGGCGCACACTTCCTCCCTTCACCTCACATCCCAAGTGCACCATCTGTGGCGTCCCTCAAGTTTCAACCCTCTGTCTAATCCTCTTCAACATCTACATGACGCCACTAGCAGACATCCTCAGACTGCACATCAATATCAACTGACGACACTGAGATCGTCTTCTTGCTCACTGCTGACCCCTAAGCAGGCCCCAGTGCCAGTGCTCTTTTCCTCAAAGGTTAACGTGAATTGGTACACCCAATTGCAAGATCCTTTAACCCCCTTTATAAGTCCCTAGTATATGGAACAGACCGGTGGTACCCAGGTCAAGTGTGTTAATGGGGTCACCAGGGCTGCAGCACTATTTGTACCATAATGAGTGACCAGAGTAACAGTAAAGACTGCAGGGCTTCTACCCTAGTCTGTACGAGCAGCTTATCTGCTCGAGGTCAACACTGCACACACCATGTGTGACAAAGTCCCTCACTGTCTTGAGATATGTATTCACCCCTAAGGCAGGATGCATTTTTTCAATGATAAATGTATATATGTAGAGGCATATATACCTCTACAGTAACCTTGCCATTCAAATTTACTATAAGTGAAAGGCTAACATGGGCTGGCTACTGGACAAAAACAAAGAAAGCCAGCTCCATGATGGCACCACCGAATTTAGTCGTGTTTGCTCTCAAACACCGTGATTTTTCACCCCCAACAGGATTCTCGTCTCAAGGGTGAGCTGGCATGCACTCCGGTGACATCCTTAGTGGGTTCCCACCAAGATACTGAGTCCCTTGCGGCTTGGCAGGCTTACTGAGCCACTTGCTGCTAAAACAGAAGTCTTAACTTTTGCTGCTGAGTGCTATCACTCCCAGGGGATGTAAGACAAAAGGCCTGAGCAGGGAGGTCATACCCCCACCTTTTAGGATGGCTAGTGAAATACCCATCAAGGGGAGGAGCCCAAAAGGCCTCACCGCCTCTGATATGCAAGTGACTTGTCTCCCATTGAAGACAAAGTACCTTCCCCGCCCCAGGCACTTGTCTTTACAAGCAGGTGGGAAATTTAGAAATTCAGGTGTACACCCCCAAAGGCTAGCCACACCTCTCGGTTGGGCTAGTGGTCTGTACAGCCGAGGATGGCCTGTGCGATCTTAAAGCGTCCCAAGAATAGTGGGTTCTGGGTAGGTTGGTGTCACACACCCACCAGATGTGGTTACCTCAGGGGTGGATTAACTGCAAGACTAGTAGCCTATTGGCTACTAGCCTTCACAAGCCTAATCACCCCCTAAATTCAGGATTTAAGGGTGCCCCTGACACCAGAACTCCAAATCTGCTCTGAAGAAGAAAAAGACAAACAAGAGACTGTCAGCACAAGGCAGGACTCCACAAAGAAGAGGTGGGATGTACTGCACCCGTGGCAGCCCCTCTGCACCCAGGTCTAGGACTCATCCCAGACCAGAGACTGGTTCCAAAAGTAAGGTGAACCCCTCTGCGACCAAAGACTTCACCAGGACTCCCTAGGGTTAGAGGTACTAGTCTGCAGCCACAAATCATATTTTCCAGATCCAAATAAGGACTGTTCGCTGGGCTCCGTCGAGGACCAGCCCGAATGTATATGGTCAAGCGCCTTCTGGGAAGTACAGTCCTGAACCTCAGCCAGTCTCAGCCCTTTGCAGCGTGCCCAAGACTTGTGGAAGAATATTTGTTTCGTCGCTGCATTTGTCGTGGTCTTGCTGACTACTTTACTCGATAAGAGGAAATCCTTTGCTCCGTCAGCCCTATCCTTCTGCTGCGCAGTTGTCGAGTACATGCATCCCACACCTGTCTGCTGTAGAATGCTTATAAAGTCAGCTCCTGTGGTCCCATTCAGCACCACGGATAGCTAGATACACATCTTCACCCGAGACGCTGATCTAGGTAGAGCGGTTCGGCCTGGTGATTGCTGGTCCAGAGGTCCCGTCAAGCTTCACCCCCCAGGGGCTCCTGTTAACTCGACCTGCGAGTATCGGTTTGCTAAGTACTGCTTTTTAGCATCAGCGGCTCCCGTTAAGCACCAAGGACAGCCAAGTCACCTCTGCACCCAGACTCCCTGGGCAAGGTAAAATAGTTCTGACTGTCGAAGCTTGGCCTGTGGACACACAAGACCTTAACTCCAATTTGGTTCCGTGGAACTCAACCCGTAAATGACTGTCAGCTTGTGTTTTTCCCAGTGACCGCAATCTAAAACTTGATAGCTCATCAAACTATTGATTTTATAATCACTGTAAATTCTATAACTCCAGTTATACGAACTGTACATACTACATTCTGGTGTCTAAAATTATATAAAAATAAGTTCTATTTTTTTAAACTGGTGTCAGATTTCTTTCAAGTCATGTCAATTACTTATTGTCAATGTTGGTACTGTAAAATGCTATACACATGTTCCTCTAAGTAAGCCTGTCTGCTCTTTGCCACTCTACCAGGACTGAAAGAAGGATTACTAGTCAGAATCCAAGGTCGACTTTTGTGTATTGTGTCAATATTATATTGTAAGGCCTCCCAGCCATACCACATAATATTACCACTGTGCTACAGGCATTATGCAACTCTCCTTTGGAGTCATCGGATCATTATGTAGCGCCAGAATTACCATCTATTCTAAAAGGTGAAGGTGACATACAATTAATCTAAATGGAACTCCCTTACATAGTCAGTGGTTATCCTGAAAACACTGCATGGCTTCCTCCATCCTGGACCTGCATTGCCCACATTTGCCCTAGGGTCTCTACTCTATTTTTAATAATGTGCTAGTTAAAAGATATACTACCAATCACTTTAGCTGTCTTGCAGAAATGAGTTTGCAGAACTCATCTTAGATTACAGACCCATGGACCAATATGTTTCAACACTTTCTAGCCTTTGAATGAGGCTTCAGATGCTAAAACTTTAGCAGTGATCTTTCAAAAAACATGTTTTGACAGATATGTTAATTACCATAACATAATGCTACCTTTAAAATGTACTCTACATGAGACCATAATTATTGAATCAACAACAGAATGGTATTTCTTGGTACAGTTGGATGTGGACGTAAACAGCAGAGTGCTTACAAAAACCAATTAACAACTCTAGGATTATTTTCACACCACATTGATTGCTAATTTGCAAATCTAGAAAAAGTAGAAGTTGACACGGTGCAGTATAGCGGTTTAATCTCAGTCACTTCACTACACAGACTACTAGCATCCCACAAATGAACCACTTCTGAAAGAAGCTCTTGGCCAAGTCAATTGCTCAATGCTCATCACAAAAACTTGTATCCACTACACAAGAACATAGATAGATCTCCTTGGCCTGGTTGATTTTTGTGTAATCATTATGTATACAAACACGCACAGAAGATCCGTCTCGGAGAGAAAGCAGGAAGTAGTTGTGGATATACATGGCTAAATGCTACATTTGTACAACTGTCAAAAAGTCTAAGCCTTTTGGTTAATGTGTCCTTGCATATATGTATACAACTTCAAACCGGATGTCCGCTATGGCCTCTAGGTTTACACTATGTACATCAACGTTAATCTCACTCAGCAACCAATCCCTTCGTCACTATATGTCATTACTCACAGTATTCAAAATAAATGAACTTTTCCCTTGTTAAAAAAGAATGAATGAATGCCTACAACAAAGCACTGTACGCCTTCCTCCAGAAACATGGATAATTTTGAAATCATGAGTCGTGCTCTGTGGCTAGAGTAGCAAAGCACAAAAATCGACAAAATCCCAAATCCCTATCATCATCCGAGATGACGGTGGCGCAGCTCGGGAGGGGTTTTGCTGGTGGGATGTCTGGTAATGGGCTAGGGGTGCAGTAAACGTGGCGTGAGGATCCAGGGTCAGTGCATGAATCAGTGTATACATCCACATTGTACCCAAGGATCAAACACTTATATTTTCTACTTCAAAATTTAGCATATCATAATATTTCACCAAATTCTTCAAAGCACACGACAATAACCATACATTGAATACACCTTCACATACTGCCAGTCCATTACAAAAATATATTAATCATTTATTTTGCTACAAGCATCTCCTTGCAGCATTAAATTACTATGTAATCCTGGAAAATTTGTTTTGCATATCAGTTTGTTTTTTTATCCCCATGTTCCTCTTTATAGATTCATAGATCTTATTCTCAGGGTGTTCTTTTGGTGGTATGTTTTACAAGAAATAGGACTTTTCTTTTACGATACAATATACAAGTCAAACAACTGCAAAACACTCTTCCAATTGCAGAAGTTCAATTTCTTATGGAGCCTAATACATCGTTTAATGCTTTCAAAACCACGGAGACAATGGTCGAGCTTCCAATTCTATTGAAACATCTAAGCAGTGAGCCTGCATCTGGATGGATATTCCACTTTAAAAGAGATCTTTTAAAGGATTATCCCTTAGTTAAACTTTAAGCTAAGACAGGTTCCACGATGGGTGCATACTGGATTGTTGGCATTATAAGTACGACTGAATTTGCTATGCAGTAAGTTAGTCGTGAAACCCGAGTAATGAAGTTAAAGTTACTCTAAGACGCACAGGTTTAACTCTAGAAATCAATGAAAGGTCCTGGTTTACACAAGAGTATTTCTATCACCTTTTTATCTTGCTATACCCCTCACAAGTATTACATAAAGGATGATTGTGTGACAAGAGAGCACAAGACCACCTTTAACCCTCCTTTCAGCAGCCAAAGTTATTGCACCAAATTGAATTCATGGCAGACTCTCCAAAAAAAAGAGAAGGAATAGCCCAATATTACTATCTGAAGGAACCACAGGTCTGACGTTATTCTCTAGACAAGATTGAAACTTAACGAAAGGATATGAATTAGATCCAATATTTACACATCTTTGTATAGCCATGAATACAAAAAGGTGTTGTATATAAGGTTATTGTATGTGGTGCCTCGCAACGGTCTCGTGCTGCTGTCAGGAGATGCATGGAATGCACCGAACTGCGTTCGATGTAGCTCGCGGCAGGGGCGGTTGACAGGCGGAGCTGGTGGTACGGAGCAGGCTGGGATCCTCTAACTATGAGAAATAAATCTGGATTCAACTTACTCAATAGTGTGCCTGCTACTTTCTACAACAGTAGGTAATACAAAATCAGCCACTATCTCCCACCTCAACTAAATACGTCTAACTTGGCCTACTTAAATACCAGATCACCCGGTAGGCCAAATTGCTGCAATAACACAAAGGCGTAAGGCTGAAGCTCCAGAACCACAGCCCCATCTATACTGCTGACTGGCATGAGGAGAATGCCGGAGTACTGTTTACGAGCCTACGCCTCACCCACAATGCATCTGCCAATGAGCTGCCACGTTCACCACTGTCAGCAATGCGTACTGACCCTCAAAAACGGTCACTCAAATTAGCAACTCCTAGTAAACAGGAAAACATGATAGAGAGAACTCAGTGTGAACACATAGTAACTATATATATAACATATACACATTTTATTTGGTTTGTTTTAAAAAAGACTTTTTTCCTTAAATAATCAGACAATACATAATTACAATCCAACATGGTGTCGACAAATCGTATAAATCATATAAAACAAAAGTTAATCAGGAAAGGGTTGGACAAACAAATACATTTATATAAATCTAAAGTCAAAAGTAGTGGCTACGTAATGCTAATTTGAGTGACCGTTTTTGACTGCCTAGGGTTTTTGCCTTCAATTGTATTATTACCCTGCCCTAGGATTTCTAGAGCATTTGCAGGGGGGGGGGGGGGGGGGGGGGTCCTATATATATATATTTGCATTGAGAAATGCATACTGTTACAGCCCCTTCCACTCACTCCTTCCGCCACAGGTAAGTTCACCTCCCCAGAATCTGAAGGAAAAACCCTTATTGTTCCGTAATGTGAAAGGGCTGTCTTTTCGTTGGGCACTGATGAAGTCACGTATGTGCTTCGAAAATTACTTCAAGACACTTCTTTCTCTTAATCATTCACTAATACAGTGCTTTTTATGTTACATGCATATGGTTCTCTTGGTTGGTGGCAGGTCAAAGAGGCCATCTAGTGTTTGATGTCACAATGCAGGCATCAACAAAGAACATTCTGGAACGCCTATTGTTGACAAAGGTTAGAGGCGGTTAGACTGGCTAAAGAGGACGAGTTGTTTCTACAATAATGGCCCACTGAAAGTAGTTTAGATTAAGCTACGTCATCATTTGCAGTGTCAGCAGGGCAAGAGGGCGGGTGGGACGCAGATCCAAGAAAGAAAGACTCGCATGGATAGTTTCACATTTCTTTAAAGATATAAAAGTTAACAAATCAGTGTTTACAAACAATGAAAGAAAATAAATATTGAACACCAAGAACTCAAGTTCGCTCAAACAGTTTATCACAGAAACAATGCCCATGTATCACCCTTGGAAAAAGTATTAAAGTGCACGGTGTTTTTTTTTTTTGTACGTACATCCAGTCAGTGCTGCAGAGAACGTGCTAGTCTGCATTTTCCCTGGCCCACCAAAAACACCATGGTCTTCAGTGACCTATCGAGCAAAAGCTCTTTATGTATGTAACCGGCATCCTCAGGTGTGTTCAGGGACAGCCCAGAGAGAACTGGGAAGGGGCACAATACATTAATATAGGCAAGCGAGCAGAGAAAAAAATCCTCATTTTAATTAAGCCCAAACTCTAGTTCCAAGAAGTTGCAGATTATTAGAAACAGGTACTTTAGCACATTAAATGTCATAACATTTTCAAGAAACTGTAGGAAAGTTCAGTGTTAATTTTGATAACTAAAGCATTCTCAAAAAGACACATATTTTTAATAGTGGATGAATACTGCTCCCTAGTGGGCATGCCCTGCATTAATCATCGAATGTGTTTCACTGTTTATCCATTCCATATCTTGCAAGTGGTGGGGTTTTCTCAGACATTATAATCAGTGGTCGAAGTGCATAAACCAAAGTAAGGGAACTGTAATGTGGTGCACTACGGGGCAGGGCGAGCAAGCCTGGGGGCTGGCTCAAAGGCAAGGCTAAAAAACTATAGTCAGTAACTTTTTTTCGGGCTCTCATCTTCAGGTATGTACATATACAATACCACAGCTTAAATGTAAAATAAATGCAAGTTAAATTAATCAGTGAGAAAGACATTATTGTCCTTTATGAAACCTCTATTAGTTAATGCACTGCAGAGGTCTACGTCTTTATCCAGAGAGCCCCGGAATTGAATCCTGGTTGGAGCAGTGGAGAATAGTTAAGGACTAACAGGCCCCCGCAGCCCCTGCGGCGCAGGGGACTGTGTTACGCCCTTTTAAAAAGACACTTCACAGCTCAGCCAGTAACCCCTTTCCGATATCACTAAAAAAGAATAAATCTGTGTCATCAAGAAGTGTCAAGTGATTCCATTAATCAACGCCAATACTGGCATCGGAGCTCCCTTGACATTTGCAGATTGTCCAGTTGGGCACATTTACATTTCTTACAGGTGAGCGGCAGGGCCGGACTCGGACTGTAGCATGTCAGCTCTCTGAATAAACTGTCCTGGGACGATTATCTTTTCACAGAAAATAGGGGAACTTTTTTCCTTAAATTAAAAATGTATGGCCCGCTTTGACCACTGCATTAGATACATTTATTTGAATGAACTTTTTGTGCTCCATGAAGCCTTTCAAAATTGCAAAGAGCAGAACAAGTCTCAAACTTAAAGAACAAACAGAAAACCAATGTGGAACTGGGCACAAAAGAGCTTGTGAAAAACAGGCCGGAGACACTTAAACAATAGGTTGTCCGTGTGCAAATCCTTTCTTAATGGTCATATGGAACACAGCTCTTCACTGGTGCAGCTGACAGAAAAGTGAGCAAATTGGACATTTCATGGCAGGTCTGTAGTAAATAAACAAGTCCACTAAATTGACAAAAGTTAGGGAACTTGACAGGTGATGCTTAAGTGTCCCTCCTCAGGCACGCACGCTGGCAGTTTCAAAGGGTGCCTTCATGCTCTACATCAATAAATGTAATGCCAAGGCAAAGAAAAACATATCCCACAGGACCGGAAGTACAGGAGGAGATCAGCTTTAGGTGGCTGGTGTTCCCTGAGGCATTTAATGGGATTGAGTATTTGAGTTTCATTGTGAAGAAAATTTTAAATACACACAGAATCAAGGACACAAAAAGTGACCTTATGTGAATTGCACCAAACTTTTAACCGGAAGTCAAAGGCACTCACTCATCAACACAGAGTTGGGCTACATCAGGATGATGATTTGAGACTCCCAAACAACGAACCAGCCTGTGTAAAAGTGGTGCCATTGCCGCTTGGCCAATGCAAGGTGAGGTATGGAATGAGAATGTAATGCCCTTGTGCTAAAAAGTGTCTGGTGCTCATCATTAAGGTTACAGTCTGTTCAAAATGGTCTCAAGTGTGCATAGCCAGAACAGACAGAGTACTCAGGGTAGAGAGCTATGAACAGAAGGCGAGAGGGAAGCTCTAATGGCACACTGTACTGTTGGGACCACCTCCTAGAACAATCAAGTTGCTCAGGGCTTCTAGTGGCTGGAATCATCCTTATGGCTTCACCAGTTTATCTTTCCGTTTCTCCATTTTTAATTCAGAACATCCTACCCTAAGTGGGTGGAATTTTCTAATAGCCTTAGACGCGTTCTGCATCTGTCTATATGATTGTTTAACACCCTTTCCCTCGTTATATGCCCTTGCCTGCTGCTTGGGCCTATAACTCGGGTTCAGGGCCTTTAACAATCACTACAGCCCTTGGCTGCAGATCATAAGGCTATATTACTCTTTATGCATTTTATATTTTGATGCAGTCTGATATGATCATAGCATCTTATGTGTAGGACAGAACAATTATGATCAAAAATGTAAACCTTCGACGTTAGACTTTAAGACAGTAGGATTTTAGGTTTTTTTCCCAGCAGTCTTGCTTCCCTTTTTTAGACCGATTCCTGTCACTACCACCACAACATGGTAAAAAATCTAGGTTGGAGGGAAGGTGGAGTGTGCTCCCTCCCAGAGGCCGAAGACTAGCTCCCCTTCCATCGGCACAAAACCCAATCAAGATCACTGGTGGGCTAGTCCTAGCCCCCTCCCCAAGCCTTCACTAACCTGAACTGCTACCACTCCAAAAGGCACTGCTAGGCTATCTGCAACCACTCCTAGAAGCACCGCTAGTGTGTTTGCCACCACTCCTCGAGGCACTGCCAGGCTGTGTGCTACCAACCTAAAGGCTCCACTAGGTCGATTGCCACCACCCCTAGAGGAACCTTTATCTCTGCACAAACTATTGATTTTAATTCTTTATCATGCCGTCACCGCAATTGTCATCCGCTTCTCATCCTCATCTCTTTCTCTATGCTTCACATTAGTGTTTCGAGGCAACCAGGAAGCTGCACTAAGCACTTTTTTAAGGTGTCTAAATATATAACGGGCTGTGTTTGAGGGAAGCAAAGATTTAAGGGAAAAATAGTTAGGACGCGACTTGAGTTCTTACTTGAAAAATTCAGGTAAGGAACCATGAAAACTGCAAAGGACAGAGAGCAGGTACAGTCCAGGAAGTAGGAGAGCCGAAGTGGAAAGCAGTACGAAACTGAGCGAGCTGGCTACCAAGTACTCAAGATCCTTACAGTGCCCCCACTCTCAAACAAGCGAGTACCATGGCACAGGCAATAATGCACAGCACTTCATTGTCTCCAACTAGGTTCAAGGTATATATATATATATATATATAACACCTACTTAAATTTCAGAGAAACGTAATTAGTACCACTATTGTCCCAACCTCACCCCACCCTGAAAAAAAAGCATTGAATAATAAATATTTCCTGTTCTAATGATGCTGCATTTACAGTAGTATACCACAAGAGAATACTCTTAGATCACACATTCTCAAGAGATACTTTAGTGTAAAAAAAATAAAAAAAATAAGCGTCTCCAATTACATTAATAACCGCTAACTGAAAACGATCTTAGCTCCAAAAAGAAAAAAGAAGCACTGAGTCGACCACGCTGGGAATCAAATCTCTGACCTGTAAAAGTTACACAGGATTCCGTTTAGGTTGCCAGAATTCAACAACCTGTGACAGTAGAATCGAGAAACACACTTCCAATACATATTTCGTCACACGCAAGCTCACCGATATCCACACCATTAGCCATATGAAAATACTTTATATCTCTTCATATAGAAAGGATATTAAACCTTTGCAATTACTTTCTATACCCCAGTGTTACTTTCAGCTGAAGGTTAATTCAGCACATCAGAGCACACAGCGGTCCCTTAGGATAGGAGCAGTATGTAGTAAAGATCTGTGACGTAACTATCACCAACTGAAAATACTGACGCAAATTCCGGAAGAACGCAATTTCTTCCCTGCAAAAATGTAATTCAATGGGTAGTGTCTAGAACAGAGATTGCAGAAATGCAACCAACTTGTGCTAGCTTGCCGCAACCTACTTTGGTTACCAGCACCCAACCACATGAAGTTCTAATTGTCTGGTTTGGTACAAAAAACGTCCTATTAAACAAATCCATCCGTCTTGAAGTAACATTTACTAAAAATCCACTTTGCTATTAGGTTTAGCCTTCCTTTAAGTCCACCGGCTATGGAACCCCATCACTCTACCCTTGCTTAACGAGAAAAAAAATAGTCAAGGCTTTGCACGAATACACAAACCTGACTATTTCCAAATTAAATCCTTCCCCTGTGTAGTTTTAGAGGGTATACCTCTTCTGTGCAGACATAGCTGTGGAACAAACGTAACTATAAAAAACCTCCACAGAATTCATTTGACTTGAAATAAGTCAATAAGAGCTGGAGAAACAAATACTGTTCAATGAAAATGAATATAGTGAGTTGTGAATCCCTGTTTAATCCGGCATCTGCTAGGATTCACGGTCTGTAGGTGGATAATTCAATGTGCAGGTCAGAAAGTTTGCCTTTCTGAGCTCTGTTAAAGCACAGAGAAATGCATTATGTAGATTTATTTTTAACTTAATGTATGTAATGTCCTTAATTAAACATACAAAGCATTTATCTCAAAGATGATAAGAATACTAAACTGCCTAGGAATCTAGTCTAAATAGACTATTAATTAAAATCTTTTCGAACTGGATAAAAAAACCATTTAACAGAACAAACACCGTGTGAAACTGGCACATGGGAACAGCGCCTTCTGGTTAGGGGTTGCAGTGAAGAGGGAGCCGGAAAAAAAAAATTCTCCAACTAAGACCTATGCTCTTATTTCAATAATTCTAGATCTCTGATTCAGGCAGAAAGTCCAGCTTTCACTGAAATTGAATATTTTGAGCTATCTCTGTAATGACAGTTCCTCAGGGTTATTGCGGACCCATTTCACCAGGTAAAACCTGATGAAATATGTTCTGGGGATATAGCCAGAATCCAAGAAAAGACTGCAGACAGATTTCATATTAAATCTCCATTCCTGAGGGGAGTTCTTGTAAATTGTGTCATACTTTCGAATCCCTGAATTACCAAAGCAGGATTCCTTCTTTAGTTGTAATGAAGCCCTAAATGCTACTATAGAAAAATAGCAGACTTTACAAAGGTAAAAGCTTGTATTTACAATGCGGCATATAGCATTTGTATGCAACATAGTGCTTGTAGCCATAGAAAGTTTAAGGTAGTGGTACAGTTCCAAAACTTCACTGCTGTAACAGGAAACCAAGTACTGACCAGATTCTGAAGTGAATGCATATGTGTTACAGTTCAACAGACATGACAGGCTCGTACCTCGTCTGACTCCGTCGTACACAAACCCTCCTCAGTGCATCGATAGGAACAGGACCACAGGTCGGGGTCCACGTTATACAGTGCAAAATCAAAAGTCCAAAACCCCATCACAGACTTCATTACAAAATAAATAAATAGAAACAAATCACTGTAAGTTACCTCAGTACCCTGAATAGGGATTAGTCAAACTAATGGGTAAAAAAAAAAAAAAGACACACAAGAAGGGGGGTCATACTTCCAGAAAACAACGCCAATTTCTCAATGACTTCTAGACACCTCTAGGGATATTAATAAAAGTTGACTAATGTCTCCAGGCTTACTAGGACTGTGTGGTATGACTTATCAAGGCAGAGGCTGCTAAAGGGAAGAGTACAAGAGTACAAATACAGTTCTCCTTGGAATCAACAAGTCACATGGGGCACACCGAGATGCAACTCCAACCCTAGCTCTCATTCAGCGGCATTCAAGTCAGCACTAGGTTTCTGTTCCCCAAAACTCGAACCGGATGTAAAAACGAAGAAATGGGACAAGTAAACTTCTGTAATCCATGGATTTGCTGAAGGAAGTGCTGCCAACAAGAACCCATCCAGGAGAGGTGACGTCACAGATCGTAGTCTGGGATGCGACTGTAGGAGAGACCTCTTGATGAGGGAGGACTGTTGCACGGGAAAAACCAGCAAATCACATGACCTTTGAAAACAAAGAATAAACGATTTGTAGAATTCACATACACACCTGAAGAAACAACAAAAGCAAAGCAAGGCTGGAATGTTTCCTCAAATGAATCATGAGACTTATTTTATGTGGCTTATGATCATGAGTGACTTCTCTACTAACAACAAATGAACGTTCTTGTTAGATGTAGAGAAAAAATACTTTTTGCCCAAAGATTCACACACGCTAGGAATATTAACGACTGTAGAGTCTTAACTGCATCTTTTCTTGCATGACCATGTTCAATTTTTGAAGATCTCAACTGTGCCGTAAACAAGCCATTTGGAAAAACAATATATGGTTTTAAAACGGCTCTGCTTAAAAAAATCCCAAAGTCCAGTGAGGTGGTGGTTTCAGAAAACCTGGAAGCATTTAAGAAATACAAAGTTTTTGGGAATAAAAATCTATTCTATTCGAAGATAATCCATGCAAAGATTGTCTCTGGGACCGGAATGTGGAGCAGTCCCAAAACTGGACAAATTTACTCCACATGTTGAAGTTGCAGTAAAAGCTATCAAATACTGAATTTCAAATATGGAGTCCGGGTTAACGATTTAAGACTGTTTGAGGTATGACCAAATAGCAAACTGGTATCTCCTAAAACAGTAGTTCTTAACCTTTTGACCTCCATGAACCCCCAAACAATTACGCTGGAGGTCGGGAACCTCTGTCTATGCAATTCCTATGATTTGACCCTCAAAACAATATATACAAATAGAAGTAATCATTAAACTAATACACAAATTATGGAATTTATTACTTAATTCACAGAGAAATAATACTAGAAAAACGAAATTTGAAGGGGAAATTCTGAGCTTTTTAAAATGTAGTTTTATTTCTAAAAGACAAAGCAGTTGGTTAGTCACTAGATCATCATTTTGCCTTTCTTCGTCCTAACGCACACTGTTTTCAACGGCGTACAACAGTGCTGCTTTCAGTGGAGGCCAGCAGTCGTTCATACTAGAGTCCGTTTGCAGAACTTCTGCTAATGCCATGAATCAAGCTAATGACACCAACTTAACTTTTAGCAACCAGTTTAAAGTTATTCCACATTTACAGTCTTTTAAAAAACTTTGAATTTTTCTTTCTTTATGTATATATACACACTTGATTAATCTGCAAATACAAGGTAATGTTATAATTAGTTGTGGACTACCTGAATTGGCGTTGCAGACTTCAGGGGTCCATGGACTACAAATTAAGAAGTGCTGTGCTAACAATATGCTTGCATCTGAAGAGTTCCGACAGAGGCCTTAAATCTGGACACAACTTATAAACTAAAACTCGAACATGGGGTGTAATATTCTCAGAAGCATTAGCTTGTAGACTATTGTAGACAACTGAAAAATGCACAATTGCATTAGGTGTGACAAATGAATCCTTACAATTTGTACCGCAAGTGCAGAGTGGAGCTGGTATCACAGATGTGTTAAAATAATGACCAGAACCAAATTAACATACCACAAGAGCTTAGGTTTAAGGCAATAATGGGTCTGTAGAATCAAATGTACCTCCTTACTGCAAAATGATTATTGATCGATTTTGTTATTTCGTTTGTTAAATTTCTTTTCTTTGTAGGATTAGAAGTAGTTTCAGTATCTATTCTTCTGCCTTCCTTTCCATTTTCTTCCACCATAACTTTCAGGTTTTTTTAAAAGTGATTTTTAATTTTAGTTGTTTTGGGTGCACTGGCAACTTTTTCCCCCAAAGAGGAAAACAACCGTTCCCCATTTGTTCCTACTTCATTTGACTTGTTCATTTAAGTTTTCCCAACCTAGGATTGCAGTTCTGAAAAGTCAGAATTTGTGTTTCGACACCCCACTTTCGAACTGTTGAATTGCAAAGTGATAAATCCAGAATGTTTTCAGGTAATACAAAAGAGCCAACATTTGAGCAGATCAGTGCTTGGCTAACATGAACACAATTCGTGTCTCAGCTTCCTATCTCTCACCAGGTACCATTAACCCAGGACCCAATTATGTATTGTCCAATTGCTGTTCTATTTGCATCGCTCAGACACTGTCCAAAGTACTTGAAAAGATAGTAAAGGGACAACTGCAAATCGAGCTATATCTGTGCTTGAGACTATAAATTGGTTGCTGTAAGGATTTAGGCACAGGCACACATCAAGACAACTGTGCTGGAGGCTTGTGACACAAATAGCACTACTACTACTTTTGACTTTTGTTGTATTCAATAGTAACATGGTTTCTCAAAGACTGCTTTTAATATATTTCACTTATCCACATGTTTCAATGTTTCAGGAATATAGGGATTCTTTGTCTAATGTTCTTGTATAAGCCAATATGCTGGTATTCAGTGTTTTAGAAATATCAAAATTCTTTCCTACCTCTACCAAACACCTCTCGCAGAAGCTCCATCTTTGGTTTACGGGTGTGAGGTACATCACGTTGAGCATCTTTCCTAAGACTGTTCTTCACCCTCTCAATTGGCGTTTCATCCCTAATGATCGAGCCCACCTACAATAAATCAGTATGAATACCATTGTAAGAACTTAAAGAAAAAAAAAATCACTACTACAGGTGGTAAAGAATTAATGAGAAACCCTATATAAATAAAAACATTTTCTGTATTATTTGGACATAATCTTACTGTAGAGAATAATGTGTAACATGTGGTTTTTAGATGAGCAAATATGGCTATTAGATCATTACTTTAATCATAAGCAGGGTGTGAGTTTAAGGGTACACCCGTCTTTACGGAGACCTGCCTAAGGGACTATACTCGGCTTCCCAAAACGGACTTAGTCTAAAGAAAACAAAAGCCAGTAAGTTCCTACATATAGAACTGGGCCATCGGCTTGATAAGCCAAAGGCACACACTTTATTTAAAAGGTTTCTCACTCACCAAACACTTGTTTCCTTCATCATAGAGTCACTTCGATACTCTGGTATCAGGGACATGCTTTGACATTTAAATAAAAGGTAGCATGATTATAGGGGTGAGGAACAGTGAGGGAGGGGATCACAAATTAAAACTTTGTGATTTTGAAATCGATTTCACAGTGCCCTGAAATTCCCTTTATTTTTGGGTCTGTTTTGGAAAGGTTAAAAACTGGGGTGCGGTGAGTGGGGTGGACTGGGTCGCTATTATCCCTCAATCCACTTTCTTCTATCTACATGTTTCAGCCAGACTCCTCACACCTGCAGCATGGTATAGTCCAACCAGAGTTCGCATTCTAAGTTTAAAAATGTATAGTGGTCCTTAAAGACACATTTGGACAATTTTTTTTATGTAGACCAAGAGTTTAAAAAACAGCATATTCTTAGAAATGAGACGTTCGACCCTACGGAACATAAGGTGAACCCTTAGCATCACAAAGCAAACCATTATACCCCAAACACATTGGATAGATTTCAAGCTCCCTCAAGTCATAAACTAGGAGGTTGATTGCACAAAATGGGTGAAATTCAAGCTACTATGCATTGCTCAACCTGCATTGTTTTTTTAAATTGTCTTAGCAATCAAACTAGGACAGTGTGGAAACTAGTAGGCACGTATATAATATAGGATCACTAATTAGTATGAACCAGAGAGACCTACATTCTATTGGCTGCTTAGGAAATGAGAAAATGTTTTCAAATACCAGGAACGTTGTTCTTTCTTTTAAGTCTTAAAATAAACAAGGCATTATTACATTTGGGAGAGATATCATGTTTTTAAAAACTAAGACCCTACATTGAATTAGACATCTGTAGCTCTTTGTTGATGTAGTAACTAGGGAGTTGCAATGCCCAGTAAAGGAAAGGTATGGACGTAGGATACTGATCCCCTTTATGTATTCAATGCGAGAGGTGAAAATGCTAAGGTATGTGCTAGATCACTGCATCACGGAGAGAAAGACCATGGACGAATTGAGTATTGGAGGCACACCGCTAACTACCTGGGAGGATCTGAGGAAATCACACAAGCACCAACAAGTATTTGGTGACACATAGCATTTTTATGGTCTCTTTATGTGTAGGTGCAGTGCAACCTAGCTTTTCCTTACTGGGACAGTGGTGAACGAACCCATGGGCAAGACTTGGATCTGTAGAATTATTCAAAGCAGAGGCCACAGATCTATCATCTCTCTTGCCTTACAGGGAACCTTTCTAATTGCTTTGAGACTGTAGTGCTATAAGTAGAAATTGAATGGACAATAGAAAATAAATATGAAAAGTGTTTTTAAACGTGCAGCTTTCAGATCTGTCCCTCCCCTCTACATGTGGAGGTCATGGTGATTAACTTGTTGGTCGTTGAACTTTCATGCATAAAATGGACTATAAAACATTAATTTATTTCATAGATGCCAAAAGTCTCATTCATTGTGTGCGACACTCAAGCAGGTATCCATAATCTTAGTACTGTCAATTGTTTAGGCCACTCTTATGCAAACAGTAGTACACATGGAAATTGTCTCTTCTGTCTGTGTGATAAGACACCACACGCTTAGCTAATAGACCATGCTAGGTGGCACTTCTGGAAAAATCCAGAAAATGCCTATACATTTTGACAAATATAAATGATTAATATGGCAGCAATAATTGTCTGATCTGAACATTACATTTAGGGGCAAACACAGAAAGAGGTAGCACATGTAACAAATGTAATCATACACTGTACAATATAGGATTCATTACAAATAAGAGGAGCCTATACAGGGCAAACATCATGACATCTGTAATGCTTAGTAGATTTATTTTTCTTTCATTCCTTTTTCGCTTGTATATGAACAAGCATTTACAATGCAATGGTCTCGTCTTTGTTAAAGTTAGAGCTATTGGCATTGCTCATGACATTATTTTTGTTTTTAAAACATATAAATAAATGGCAGTCATTTACAATGCCAATAGCTTAATCTCTCTCAAATGCGAGACCTATTGCATTTGCACCCACACACAGAGCCATACACACAGACACACAAACACACACAGCGCCACACACACATAGCGCGGAAGGAGCGTGGCTGAATGGTTAGAGCCGCAGACCCGGATGCAGAGGTCTGGCCCGGGACCAGGGTTCAATTCCCGCCTCGGCAGCTCTTGGACTCAATCTCCCCAGGCCTGATAATTCTCGCCGCATGCCTAGTCTAATCATGGGTCCCGCTCTGTGACTCTGGGCAATAGCTTGCTTAATCTCCACAACGGCTCCAGCAGCGCTTGGATGCCTGACTTCACCTTGGGGGTGCCCAGGAGTGGACATCTCACAGGAAAGTCAGGAAGGGTTCCACAGCGGTATGAATACAGTGCCACACACACACAGAGCGCCACACACACACACACACAGAGCGCCACACACACACACACAGAGCGCCACACACACACACACACACAGAGCGCCACACACACACACACACAGAGCACCACACACACACACACACAGAGCGCCACACACACACACACACAGAGCGCCACACACACACACACACAGAGCGCCACACACACACACACAGAGCGCCACACACACACACACACACAGAGCGCCACACACACACACACAGAGCGCCACACACACACACACAGAGCGCCACACACACACACACAGAGCGCCACACACACACACACAGAGCGCCACACACACACACAGCGCCACACACACACACAGCGCCACACACACACACACAGCGCCACACACACACACACACAGCGCCACACACACACACAGCGCCACACACACACACACACACACAGCGCCACACACACACACACAGCGCCACACACACACAGCGCCACACACACACAGCGCCACACACACACAGCGCCACACACACACAGCGCCACACACACACAGCGCCACACACACACAGCGCCACACACACACAGCGCCACACACACACAGCGCCACACACACACAGCGCCACACACACACAGCGCCACACACACACAGCGCCACACACACAGCGCCACACACACAGCGCCACACACACAGCGCCACACACACAGAGCGCCACACACACACACACAGAGCGCCACACACACACACACAGAGCGCCACACACACAGAGCGCCACACACACACAGAGCACCACACACACACAGAGCGCGACACACACAGAGCGCCACACACACACAGAGCACCACACACACACAGAGCGCCACAGACACACAGAGCGCCACACACACACAGAGCACCACACACACACAGAGCACCACACACACACAGAGCACCACACACACACACACACACACAGAGCACCACACACACACACACACAGCACCACACACACACACACACACAGAGCACCACACACACACACACAGAGCACCACACACACACAGAGCGCCACACACACACAGCACCACACACACACAGCACCACACACACACAGCACCACACACACACAGCGCCACACACAAACACAGCGACACACACAGAGCGCCAAACACACAGAGCGCCACACACAAAGAGCGCCACACACAAAGAGCGCCACACACACAGAGCGCCACACACACACAGAGCACCACGCACACACAGAGCACCACACACACACACACACACACAGAGCGACACACACAGAGCGACACACACAGAGCGCCACACACACACAGAGCACCACACACACACAGAGCGACACACACAGAGCGCCACACACACACAGAGCGCCACACACACACAGAGCGCCACACACACACAGAGCGCCACACACACACACACAGAGCGCCACACACACACACAGAGCGCCACACACACACACAGCGACACACACACACAGAGCGACACACACACACAGAGCACCACGCACACACAGAGCACCACACACACACACACACACACACAGAGCGACACACACAGAGCGACACACACAGAGCGCCACACACACACAGAGCACCACACACACACAGAGCGACACACACAGAGCGCCACACACACACAGAGCGCCACACACACACAGAGCGCCACACACACACAGAGCGCCACACACACACACAGAGCGCCACACACACACACAGAGCGCCACACACACACACAGAGCGCCACACACACACACAGCGACACACACAAACACAGCGACACACACAGAGCGCCAAACACACAGAGCGCCACACACACACACAGAGCCACACACACACAGCACCACACACACACAGCGCCACACACAAACACAGCGCCAAACACACAGAGCGCCACACAGAGCGACACACACAGCGACACACACAGAGCACCACACACACACACACAGAGCGCCACACACACACACAGAGCGCCACACACACACAGAGCACCACACACACACAGAGCGCCACACACACACACAGAGCGCCACAGACACAGAGCGCCACACACACAGAGCGCAACACACACACAGAGCACCACACACACACACAGAGCGCCACACACACACAGAGCACCACACACACACAGAGCGCCACACACACACACACACATAGAGCGACACACACAGAGCGCCACACACACACAGAGCACCACACACACACAGAGCACCACACACACACAGAGCGCCACACACACACAGAGCGCCACACACACACACAGAGCGCCACACACACACAGAGCACCACACACACACAGAGCACCACACACACACAGAGCACCACACACACACACACACACACACACAGAGCGCCACACACACACACAGAGCACCACACACACACAGAGCACCACACACACACACAGAGCACCACACACACACACAGAGCACGCCACACACACAGCGCCCCACACACAGCGCCACACACACAGCGCCACACACACAGCGCCACACACACAGAGCGCCACACACACAGAGCGCAACACACACAGAGCGCAACACACACAGAGCGCAACACACACAGAGCGCCACACACACAGAGCGCCACACACACAGAGCGCCACACACACACAGAGCGCCACACACACACAGAGCGCCACACACACACAGAGCGCCACACACACAGAGCGCCACACACACACACACACACAGAGCGCCACACACACACACACACACACAGAGCGCCACACACACACACACAGACAGAGCGCCACACACACACAGAGCGCCACACACACACAGAGCACCACACACACACAGAGCACGCCACACACACAGCGCCACATACACACACACGGTGCCGCACACACACAGCGCCACACACACAGCGCTACAGCCACACACACAAACACACACAGCGCCACACACACACACAGAGCACCACACACACACACACACACACAGCGCCACACACAGAGCGCCACACACACACACAGAGCGCCACACACACACACAGAGCGCCACACACACACAGAGCACCACACACACACAGAGCACCACACACACACAGCGCCACACACACAGCGCCACACACACACAGCGCCACACACACACAGCGCCACACACACACAGCGCCACACACACAGAGCACCACACACACAGCGCCACACACACACAGAGCACCACACACACAGAGCACCACACACACAGAGCACCACACACACACACAGCGCACCACACACACACACAGCGCACCACACACACACACAGTGCCACACACACACAGTGCCACACACACACACACAGTGCCACACACACACACAGTGCCACACACAGTGCCACACACAGAGTGTCACACACACACACACAGAGCGTCACACACACACACAGAGCGTCACACACACACACAGTGCCACACACACACACACACAGTGCCACACACACACAGTGCCACACACACACACAGTGCCACACACACACACAGTGCCACACACACACACAGTGCCACACACACACACAGTGCCACACACACAGAGCGCCACACACACACACACACACACAGAGCGCCACACACACACACACACACACACAGAGTGCCACACACACACACACAGAGCACCACACACACACACACAGAGCACCACACACACACACAGATCCACACACACACAGAGCGCCACACACACACACAGAGCACCACACACACACACAGAGCACCACACACACACAGAGCACCACACACACACACACACAGAGCACCACACACACACACACAGAGCACACCACACACAGAGCACACCACACACACACACAGCACCACACACACACAGAGCACCACACACACAGCGCCACACACACACACACAGTGCCACACACGCCACACACACACAGCGCCACACACACACACACAGCGCTACAGCCACACACACAAACACACACAGCGCCACACACACACACAGAGCACCACACACACACACACACACACACACAGCGCCACACACAGAGCGTCACACACACACACAGATCCACACACACACAGAGCGCCACACACACACACACACAGAGCGCCACACACACACACACACACACACAGAGCGCCACACACACACACAGAGCGCCACACACACACACAGAGCGCCACACACACACAGAGCCACACACACACACACAGCGCCACACACACAGAGCGCCACACACACACACACACAGAGCGCCACACACACACACACAGAGCACCACACACACACACACAGAGCACCACACACACACACACAGATCCACACACACACACAGATCCACACACACACACAGATCCACACACACACAGAGCGCCACACACACACAGAGCGCCACACACACACACACACAGAGCGCCACACACACACACAGAGCGCCACACACACACACACAGAGCGCCACACACACACACAGAGCGCCACACACACACACACACAGAGCGCCACACACACACACACAGAGCACCACACACACACACACAGAGCACCACACACACACACAGATCCACACACACACACAGATCCACACACACACACAGATCCACACACACACAGAGCGCCACACACACACAGAGCGCCACACACACACACAGAGCGCCACACACACACAGAGCGCCACACACACACAGAGCGCCACACACACACACACAGAGCACCACACACACACACACAGATCCACACACACACACAGATCCACACACACACACAGAGCGCCACACACACACAGAGCGCCACACACACACAGAGCGCCACACACACACACACACAGTGCCACACACACACACACAGTGCCACACACACACACACAGTGCCACACACACACACACACACACACACACACACACACACAGTGCCACACACACAGCGCCACACATACACACAGCACCACACACACACACAGCACCACACACACACACAGCACCACACACAGCCACACACACAGAGCGCCACAGCCACACGCAGAGCGCCACACACACACACACACAGAGCGCCACACACACACAGTGCCACACACACACACACACAGCGCCACACACACACAGCGCCACACACACACACAGCGCCACACACACACACACACACACAGCACCACACACACACACAGCGCCACACACACAGAGCGCCACACACACACACAGAGCGCCACACACACACAGTGCCACACACACACACAGCGCCACACACACACACAGCGCCACACACACACAGCGCCACACACACACACACACAGCGCCACACACACACACACACAGATCCACACACACACACAGATCCACACACACACAGAGCGCCACACACACACACAGAGCGCCACACACACACAGAGCGCCACACACACACAGAGCGCCACACACACACACAGAGCGCCACACACACACAGAGCGCCACACACACACAGAGCGCCACACACACACACAGCGCCACACACACACGGCGCCACACACACACACACACACACGGCGCCACACACACACACACACAGCGCCACACACACACACACAGAGCGCCACACACACACACAGCGCTACAGCCACACACACAGAGCGCCACACACACACACACACAGAGCGCCACACACACACACACAGCGCCACACACACACACACACACACAGAGCGCCACACACACAGAGCACCACACACACACACAGATCCACACACACACACAGATCCACACACACACACAGATCCACACACACACAGAGCGCCACACACACACAGAGCGCCACACACACACAGAGCGCCACACACACACAGAGCGCCACACACACACAGAGCGCCACACACACACAGAGCGCCACACACACAGCGCCACACACACACACACACACAGACACACAGAGCGCCACACACACAGATCCACACACACACTCAGAAAGGTACATGTTTCATGATTGAAGTGATGGCCTGGCATTGCGTGGAAGGGGGAAAAAAACACAGAAGAGGAGATGGTCCCCATGCAGGGCCAATGCTATCATTAATGCAGCTGCTGCAGTAGCATTGTGGCCCAAGAGTGTAGAGGATCTTAGCACCCAATAATGAAAAACAGTGTTTTTGTTTGATGCATTTGTTCCGTTAGAAGTCTTACATGCCTTCAAACAAGACTGATCAGAATAAAGTATACAAGGCACCGACTTATACCAACCTGATCAAAAGTAACAAAAAACGCAAATAAACCAAGCACAATGGACTCCACCAGCAGAATGATCCAGTGCACTCTAAAAGCAAACAAATGAAAACATGAGTTAGATTTTCAGGACCTCCCTACATTTCACCAATGTAATGACCTGTTATCAGGGTAAACCTCAACCTGAGCTTCAGCCCTGCGGAGCTTACACCGCTGGCCGACAGAATATGCATTTCAACAACCCACTCTGCACACTTATGCTAGCTTCTTTACTCCTATGGTTGTTGAGAGCGAGCCTCAGCATTGAGATCGTAATATTGAGACATCCTAACGTTCACACCACAGGTTTCGCAGTCCCTTCCTCCACCCCATTCAGCAACAAGTCACTGGCCTCTGCTGAGAACTCTAAGTGTTTAGTGCAATGTGTGGGGATGGGCACAACGCTGAAAAACAGGCATGGAGCATGCCAGGAGAGGAGCAGTGAGTCGCTAAGGCACAACATTGCCAAACTCTCATTCTTGAAAGATTCCTGCGCGGTGATCCAGGAAGAAGGATGACCATCTCTGTGCAGGAACATTTTAGAAATTAATGACTAACATTTCTGCCTTCATATCAAGGATATTTCTTTTTGGATGTCATGGGAGGGCTGCAGTCTCTTTTTAAATGGAGTGATTCCCCCACCCTAACTTCATACAGCCTAACTCCACCCAGGACCTAATCACCAACAGCCGAAGACCCCACTTGTAGGACACAGTGACAGATAGTGGTTTACCTCCTCTTGGCTCAAAGTATTTTTTGACGCTAAGCAGCATCTAACAAAAGGGCTCCGATTTCTGCACCCGAGACACACAGAATAAAAGGAAAGGCACTGCTGGAAGGGAGGGCAGGGCTACCCTTTCAACGGTGCATGTGCCAAAAGGAGTCATGCACCAGGTATGGGCGGGGCAATGATCCCCAAAGATATGCCTACTCCCTAGCAGACAGTCATCATGACTCCCCGCATCCACCAACAGATTTTGTCCTCCCCTGTATCACCCCTTGATCTAACTCGTCTCTCGGGGAATGGTGTGCCACATGTACGTGCGAAGGGTGGGTTGGTGCAACAGAGCCATACTAACAAACTAGTGTTGGCACCAGAGCCATGGAGGACTATTAGAGAGAGAAGACTGCCTCAACTACATTTTCCTGGGACTAAAGCCCTCATTAAAAGATTAGGGAGTTCTCTTTTCCAACGGTCAGAAATGAGTTTTAAAAAAGGATCCTCGTCTTCCCAACAGCTCTTCATACTCTTACACATCTAAATAACCATTTACACATTTTGAATTTGCAAAAACTGGCACATTTCCTGCAAAGAGCAATTGTCCGATCAGCCTGAATTCCCAAGTGCCTGATAAAAACAGACCCCACATGTGTGGAGGGAGAGCCCACATGGCAGCGAAAAAGATATGTCAACTGTCTTGAAGAAGTCAGTCTTCCGAGAAATGGGCTTAGTTTGATGGGTTCTTGTGTCACCAGGCATGAAGCAACCAAATATGTTTTTAGAAAACTAGAGTACCCAGAGAATGTCGCGAGTTGAAAATTCGGGCTGCCACACTAGACTTCCTTACCCATAATACCCCACAAATTTCAAGCATTATTTAAAGAAGTATTCCTCATATTTACAAACCGTTAAAAACTAAAATCTGCAGCCCACAGCAAATGTCCTACCATCAAGTATTTCCACACCCCTCTTTACACAATAGCATATGTCCGCCAAAAATGCTATTTGGGAGGATTTCCAAGTCCTCTAATTCTTCATGGAGCATACAAGTGCCAAATACCATTTGGAAATCAAAATTAAGCAAAAACACTGAGAAACTTTGTGTTGGTAATTCAGCAGTACTTACATGTGGGGGCTTCCATTCTTCCAATTTTTGATTTCACCCAAATCAACACAATGTATCATCGCTTACCCAACAACCATAACCAAGCCTGTTCCTGATTGGGCATTGTGGTGTATTTCTGGTGCCCTAATATCAATGTCCGATCTTAGATTACTCTATTTCCCATTGAGATCTGAATCCATCTTCTGTGTCCTACCACTGTGAACTGCACTGGCGACACAGCCATCTAAAAGTAAGCCACCCTCCTACCACCATCTCACCAACATTTACTAAGATACTTCTTAAACTTATTGGGGCTAGGCCAGACAATGCCCAGCCTGCCTCCCTATAAACACACTTTCAGCTCTTTTGCCCTTAAGCATGTGAATGAGTTTTTAATCCTTATAATAATCACAAATATTTTGGTTTTCTGACACATAGGAACCCCTATTCCTATTCCCAAAGGATCTTGGAACACAATATAGAAAGGATTTGTGTTACATCACCATCAAGAAAGCACTACAATGCTATTAAGAAACACTTTTAATACAGGAACATAGTATTTCATCAATGGTATGAGCATACCCACTCCTACCCCTCTCCCCTGTAGAAGCTGTAGTCACCCTCACTTACAGATGGGCACGGTTATCAGGAGGTGCTGTCTTTTCCGTCTCTCCAGAAGGCCCCCTCACCAAAGGCCATAGCCAGGCAGACAGCAGTAGGCCCATTGCATATAGACTCAATACACCTATGGAAGAGAAACACATAATCATCGGCTACCGGCGACCTTCGTAAGCATTTTGAATGGTTGTGTAGAGGTCACAACAATGCAGACAAGAGCAAACATGAGGCACACTATGTTATGTTAGTTCTTTTTCTATAGCACACAGCTGCCTCAGTGAAGAGGCGGCCCGGCGCTAGCACACTACAACCAACAACCACCAAACAAACCGCTAAAGAGGTGCCCCATGAGAGGACAAAAGTCTGCAAATTCGAATGCTTCTGTCTACAACATTCTCACATCATGATAAAGATGAAATTGCAGAGAAATTTCCCCATTGAACATTTTAGGGTGATTTTACTTTTTTTAAATCATGATCACAATCATGGAATAATAATCTCTAAATTCAATATTTTACAGGGGCGATTCTAAGAACTGGTCATGAAGAGTTGAGATCAGCTAATATGGCTGGGTGACTAGTTTCCTGATCCTCGTTACTGGCTTAGAGGACTGTGGTTCTCTCCTTGTATGACCCATCTTGATGGGGGCAACTACACTCCCTGTGGCCTGTGTATTTGCCTCCTCATACTGCCGTCACGCCCTACTTTTGTTGGCGCAGCTAATCACTGGTAGTTCCCTTGCAGTATGCATCCCTGTTTCGCCTTCACTGCTGCCAGCAAGCTTACAAGAAGGGTCTGTCATTCTCTGTATTCAGGAATAGAGAGTCAATGTTGCAAGTGAGATGCACCCTAATGAATGAGTTTGGGACGGCATGAGACGTGCGAGAGATTAAGTGGACAAAGGGGCACCAGCCTAGGAGAGGAGGAGGGGATGGAGCTGCAGGAATGGAGAGCTAGTCTCTATAAAACAATCTCCTACAGTAGGGCTTGATTAGGTTTTTTATTTATCCATTCGTACAACGCACATTTCATTTATAGGCATGAGAGTGGTGTAAATAAAACATGGTGACGGTCCGCTTCCCCCTTATATGCAGCAAAAAAGGTTTAAAGTACTCCCATAACCAGTGGAAAGCAATTGAGTTGGAAACATACAGAGGACAGAATGAATTGGTGGAAATGCAAGAACAGAAAAAGCACAAGGT
This sequence comes from Lissotriton vulgaris, assembly GCF_964263255.1. Lineage (NCBI taxonomy): Eukaryota > Metazoa > Chordata > Amphibia > Caudata > Salamandridae > Lissotriton > Lissotriton vulgaris. The sequence goes on from NC_141700.1 coordinate 573,584,537, forward strand.
AATTATTCATTATTATTAAGATTATCAAATTAAAATCATCAGGATATCATTACACATTTGAGAAGAAGCAGCAGAGAAGTGTCAGATTACTCTGAACTGGACTCTGCCATTGTAGAGAGCAGCTGGTCACCCATGAGGGTAATCCAGGCACTGTGGAGGTGAGTGTAAGCATGTAATAATGCTGGGCCTGAGAACAGGGAGTCTCGATGGCCCAGCAAGCAGACTAATTAAATAGCCAGGTCTTCAGATTCTTGCGGAATTCAAGAAGTGAAGAGGAGGCCCTGATTTTTTGGGGGGAGGGGTCATTCTAGGATTTGGCAGCTAGGTACGAGAATAAGCGTACTCTCATTCTGCCTCTGTGAAAGAGGTCTGTGTGCGGGTGAGAGTGAGCGAAGTTGTCTGGTGGGTTGGTGGAAGTGAAGCCGGTAACTGAGGTATGCAGGTCCTCTGTTAAGTAGTGACTTGATCGTGAGTGAGAAGTTTGATCTGGCAGCGCTTCTGGATGGGGAGCTAGTGCAGCCCTCTGAGGAGTGGTGTGGGTTCTGCACAGAAGGTTGAGGACGAGTCTGTCGGCAGCATTTTGGATGGTTTGAAGTGTTTGAGGAAAATGGGTTGGGATGCAGGCATAGATAAGTGAAACCCTGGCTCATGGTAACCACGCAATGTTAGTGCTTTTGGACTTGTCTGCAACATTTGACATCGTCTCACACCTGATCCTCCTGGAGAGGCTTGAGCAGATGGGTGTAAGGGCACCATCTTAACTTGGTTTTGCTCCTTTCTCGAGGGACGCTTCCAGAAAATCTTTCTACGCCTACATGTCTCTTCTGCTGGCCCGCTTGTCTGTGGAGTCCCCCAGGCCTCGGCCCTCAGCCCCACCCTTTTTAATGTTTCTCTCGCCCCACTTGACTCAATCATCGAGCAATAGGGTGTCAAGGTGGTTTCGTATACTGACGACACCCAGTTGGTGTTCTCTTTTAGGGATCACTCTGATTCAGCTTTAACCAACTACAAACAGTGCCTGATTAACATCTCATCCTGGATGACTGACAACTGTTTAAAACTAAATACGGACAAAACAGAAGTTCTATATTTCAATCAGCCGTCTCCATCAAAAGCCGAACTCTGGTGGCCAACGGAACTTAATCCTCCTCCTCTTCCAGTACCATCTGCCAGAAATCTAGGCTTTAAATTTGACTCCAACCTTTCAGGGAAAGCCCAGATATGCCAAGGTTCGTCCTCATGCTTCTGGAAGCTGAAAACCCCGAGGAGATTCCTTTATCTACTATCAATGGACTGTAGGAAAACGGTGGTTCACGCACTGATCACCTCACAGCTAGATTATACCAACAGTATATACTTGGGTCTCCTAGACTACCTCATCAGAAAGCTGAAGGTCATTCAAAATGCAGTCACCTGGCTCATCAGAAATGTGCTTCTCCGCCATCACATCTCTCCACACTTGCGCAGCCTACATTGGCTGCCTGTTAAAAGGAGGATTGAGTTTAAGGCTCTGACCCTTGCCTACAGGACTACCAGAGATATTGGCCCCAAATACTTAAAGCTCAGACTGCCCAAATATAATCAAAGTAGGAGTCTGAGGTCGAATTACCACGGACTCCTAGCCATCCCCTGCTTCAAAAAAGCAAGATTGGGCGGTCAATAATTTGCTCTTAAAACCGCCTCTCTGGAACTCCATGCCGGAGCACCTCCGAAAGGCCAACTCAAAACCTTTATTTAGGAAGACTCTTAAGACCTGTCTTTTTGGCCTACCTGATCCTAGAGTAACACTTTAAAAGTAAGCTCAATTTGACACGCTCTCGTAGCTCCTGGCTTCAATAGCCATATCGGATAGTGTCCAGCTGGTGGCTCTGGGGAAGGGAAAAACTCCACAGCTCAGTCCAATCAGGCCCGTGCTGAAGCAGAATCGGGCCAAGACATGTAATTTAATGGAAGAGAGAGTGCCGTTCTGCAGTGGAGGTTGGCTATATGCACTGGTGGCTGCAGTAGATTCACAGCTTAGCCGGGATCACTGTAAAAGCCCTGACATGACCACTTCATTGATACACTTAATGAAGCCCATCCTATGAAGTCAAACAGATTACAGAGAGATGTCTGCACACGCAGTGCTACCTCTGATTAGAGGTCAGCACAAGAGTTGAGCTGATAGCATACTTTCCAACATTGTATGGGCATAAAGGCATTTTTTGCAGGTTTCAAACATGCTAATGTGCACAATTATGGGATCACAGGAAAAGATATCACATTATTATTTAACCGGACTGTGATGACATGAGACAGACATCAAAACCCAAGAAAAGACGTTGATAGACATTGCTACCGGGTAGAATAGCTACGTTAAACAAATTGAGATCTCTTTCTGTGCTTCAGAGAAACAAGGCAGAAAATAAGGAATTAAATCAGACTGTGATATCACAGGAAATTACAGTACATGACATGAGACCGACCTAAAAAAAAAAAACAAACAAAAAAAAAAAAACAAACAAAAAAAAAAAAACTTTGATTGACATTGCTGCTGGGTATGATGGCTATACTAAACTAATTGAGAATCTTCCTGCACCTCAGAGAAACAAGGAAGAATAAAAGAAATTATATCATTATTAATAGGTGTGGGCTGTAAACTCCACCCCGCGGGTTGAGTTCTGCCTCTCGGTGCTCCACTTGGAGCGCAGTTTGTCAAAAACTCTGCAAACGCCGCGTGGTGGAGTTTACCACCGCTCACCGCCTAATACTTCAGCCACATGCTCAGTGAGGCCTCTGTAATAGGTAACGCTGCTGAAAGAAGAGCGTGTTCTCTACATGAGAAGTAAAGTTCCTCTATAGACGGGCAAAGATGAGCACAAGATGCCCTGCACATCTTAACAGAGACCACCAGGAGGCTCAGCCTGTTCAGAAAGATGTGGAAAAAGGCAAAGATGAAACAGCAGGAGTCAACCTGGCACTAACAGCGAGGTGGAGTCTTCAGCCGCCTGAGCAGCCACAAAGTCGGAAAGCCTCGGCTCAGTAAGCCCCCCATGAACTTCAAAGTGCTTGCTCAGACCGAACTACACACAGGCACAGGCGCTTTTTTTAATCAAAGAATGAACACCAGAGAGGTTGAGGCTCACAGAAGGGGCAGCGCGAGGCACATACATAGTTCAATAATAACCTGTCCTGCATTGAATAGGAGGCAGCAAGAGGCAGGAACTCCTGAGACAGAAACAAAGGCTGCCGGGAGGGTGGGCATATGAGGCACTGAGGTGGGCATGCGTGGCGCCGCGAGTGCACGTGAGGCACCGTGAGAGTGGGCGTTTGAGGCACCGTGAGAGTGGGCGTGTGAGGCACCGTGAGAGTGGGCGTGTGAGGCACCGTGAGAGTGGGCGTGTGAGGCACCGTGAGAGTGGGCGTGTGAGGCACCGTGAGAGAGGGCGTGTAAGGCACCATGAGAGTGGGCATGTGAGGCTCCATGAGAGTGGGCATGTGAGGCACCATGAGAGTGGGCATGTGAGGTGTCATAAGGGTGGGCATATATCTGTGCATCAATGACATCAACATAGGCATTTACGATGTGCAACAGTTTTATCATTTGGTTACAACTAAATCCCCACCGGACAGGTTTTCGTGGCTTCTGATGTTGTTGCATCGAACTATGTAAAGTTACAGCTTTCTGATAGAAGAATACATGCTCTTTTTGTGACCGCCGTGACAGACACAGCTGAATGGAAGTTTGCCCGATGTAGAAGCCAGGAGTGTGCTTGGCTGTGTTCAGTGCCATTCAAATTAATTGTGAAAGCAGTTTGCCAGATAATCAACATCATCGATCCTTAGCATTTATATTATACACAATGACCAGCCCGTATTAATGATGGAACAGCGTCATCTAGTGGCATGATCTGTCCTTACACATCGAATGTGAAAAGGAACAGGTATTGATTTACTCCTAGTCTCACTGTTGTGTGGTCAGTACGATTCATGATTTTAATGTGCTTTTTGGACCTCACAAGTAATAACGAAGTGTTCTATAAACAGCAATACATACATGCAACTGGTAAAAACGTATGTAGCCCCAAAGAGAAAACAGATGGGTGGCTTAATCTCCCTTTTGACAGGCAGTAACAGGCTTGGATATCTATTCACTGCTCACCTTTTTGTGATTACTAGGTCACGCGAAATTATGTTGAAAGCACAGATAAATCTGCACAACTCATCAAAAGAAGCTGACATAAAATATAAGAACACCTTGAAAAATAAACTGCTATTAAATAAAGTGTCAAAACAAGCATCCTAAAAATGTTCCCTCCGCCTCCTCATCGACAGACCTATCAAAGTGATACAAATAAATACTCAGCCCTCTTGAGAAACGCTGCGGAATCTCACAGAGGTTTTCTGTAACTCCACAGAATTCTGAAGAGTGAAACTCCACAAGCTCTGCCCAGGCCTAATTATTACTGCCTTTCTTTATTCATCAAGAATGTGGTCTCTAGATTAGAAATTGTCTATTCCCCGTGCTATTCATCCAGCGTGTTTTAGTATAATCCACTGGGACCGTTTTCATCCTGAAATCAAATTTTAAATGTGGTATTAATCGTTTATATATATTTATAATAGCACGTGAAGGTGATCTATTTTATGCTTTGGAATATTGTAATGGTTTTAATTAACTACACAATAAAGAATTTCTCTCTCTCTACACTGGGGCCGTTTTCACCCTTCTCAATACCCTCAAATGCTTCATGGTCCTCAGCTTAACCCACCTGCACCCAAGTATTGTAGTTCTATCAATATCTGCTTGTGCGCAGAGCAAAGGAAGACAAGCATTTACAATGCAACGGTCTCGCCTTTGAAAAAGTTAGAGCTATTGGCATTGTAAATGACAACATTTTTATTTATGTGTTGGTTTTGAAAACAGATACATAAATGCCATTGTCATTTACAATGCCAATAGCTTAATCTCTCGCAAATGCCACACACAAACACACAAACCCACACAGAGTCCCACACACATAAATACCTACAGAGCCACACACAGAGCCACATACACACACAGCCACAGACACACTATCTATCCTACTACCGCCACCTCTCAACACACATGCATTCGAAACATGCACGTGTTCATGTGCTTACTCGTACTTGCAATATTTTTTATATTTTATATAGCTTTAGGAGTTTGTGCAGGTAGTAACTTGATATCACATACATATATCAGATATATAATGTGCACTTTCATGAAATATCGCAAACAGATACTTTTGTAAAGACATGCTGCATGTTATACCTAGAGTAACCCACAGCTGCCTATATTTGTGTGCGAGTTTGTGTGTAGTAACCACTCTTAGTGTGTGTTTTTAGAAACGTGACTAAAGGTATTATACACAAATAATGAAATTTAAATATGGGAATAATGTTGCAGCATTATATAAAAGGCGTAGTAGCCATGTGTGTGACAGTGTAGTGGGACATGCACTTGACATACATATTATCGTACTCCGGATTACACGTAAGGCATGCTTTAAACATGCAATGTTATAAAAGTGTTAAAGTTCGTGTAATGAAGGCAACCCATGCATGAACCTAGAGAATTTTGCAGCTCTGTTCGTATCCCACATTATGTTTTTTCTGGGACTCACTCGTAGCACTATAAACCACTGTCTGGTGTGCCAGTATGCAGAGGAGCAAAAAGCCAATACTGTGAAACGTGTCAGACAGGACATGGGTCTACTTGCCAGATATGCTCGAGTCTCTTCAGTACGCGCCCGTATTAACCGCTCGCCCGCCCCTTAGGTGCAAGAGTTACTCAATTTGGCTACAACCTACGCCCCATACTGCGATCAGCGCGTGTGAACTCTTTCTGGGGCCTCCGTTAACCACCCCTCCCTATCGCTTTGGAAGGTAGCTTATTCCCTTTTCCATAAAGGGACCCGATATTCTCGTCCTGCGCTGACTGACTCGTGTACGAACTGCTGAGAGATCATTCTCTAAAGGCACTTGCACCATAAAAGGTCCCCTATCCAACTTTTTTACGTCCTCACCGGCCCCTTTTAGCACCGCAGGTGCCCATCGTTAACCATACTTCCGGTCTTGACCTGCTAACTTCCGGTTTCTGTGCCGCCACGGCGGGCAATTTGCCACAAACGCTTCCCTGCAGCAGATACTAGCTGTAGTCGACTCGGGCGCGGCTCCGCCAACCGAAACCGTCCGTTTCACAAGCTGATTCCACCAATTGGAAGAAACGTCACGTTAAACTCCAAGAATTGTGACGAATAATAGATAGCCATGCATCAGGAAAGCCGGCCATATACCAATCAGCAGATCTACTAGCTTAAGGGGGCGGGCCGATGCCTGAGCAGGGATTTGCGTCCGTTTGTCTGAGAAACGTCCCTCTTGAAATGGGTCCTTTTACCTGCATTCGTAGAGAAGCAGAGCAGCGAGCGCCATCTTCGAACGGTTCTAGTGGTCCAATTTATCGCAGTATGCGTTTAAATACTGCGCTGACCTCACAGACTTACTCTCAAGTTTAAACTCGAATAACACTTTTATTTGCCTGGTTCTACGTCATTGTTATCGGCCCAAAAATAATTCTCATTACAGTGGACTATTTGTTACGAGTGACTATTTCACGTATGATAAGTACATTACAACCAAGTCCCTCAACCCACACATTAAGAAACATCGTTTTAGTCTATTTTGCTTAGTTGCCAAGTTTTCAGATTGTTTACGTGTGACATTTCCATGCTTGCAGTCTACTTATGATGAGTGACATTCAAGGACCAAAATGTATGATATTTTCTCACGAGTAAAACCGAGCAAATAAAGTGCATGGAAACGGATCAATATCAGAAATTACAACATTTTGGAGTAATAAGAAGCACCCGTGGGAGCACAGGAAGGAGGCTGCGTGCGAGCGGCGGAGCTGGCACAGACTGACGAAAAAACAGCCCTGGAAAAAAAATAAAATAAAAAAAGGAAACACCCACAATGGCCCACTTCTGAATGACGAAACAAAGGGGGCGGGGCTTAAAAAACACAGAAACGCCCACGAATCTGCTCCCAGAATGATTGCCAAATCTCTCTTCCAATGGCGAGTGTGAGAAGTTGGCCTGATATGTAGTGTTTCCAATTCTGGAACCACTGGGTATCAGTCCAAACAAACCCCAAAGATGTCTGGTTGTAAGTCAACCTTGTTAGACAAGCTATCCTAGTGGTAGCATGGACTAAGCAGCCTTAAAGGCTTAACTTAAGAGGTCGTGTTAAGCGAGCTGTTTTACCACATACAATCCTGTAATCAAATGAAAGGACACCACACAAGTATATATTATAAAAATATATGTATTTATTTCTAAATTACTCCCCAGTACTCTTTATGAGGAAAGGGGCACAAGCGTTAAATCAAAAGCACAGTAAAACATATGAAGTTGCACAATTATGGATGAGGGCGGGTGGCCACTCAGACCATATACTAAAAAAATGGTATAAGTAACACTTATCGAACAATGGTTAGGCCTAGGGCCTAGAGATTCGCTGGGAGCAGTCAGGACTAGCAAAGATGAAGTCGGGAGTAGCCCACAGGAGACGGGTGCAGCACGGAAAGTGCGGCGCGCACCAATGCACTGTCAATGGTGCGTAAAAGTTAGTTAAAGTGAATTAAAAGATACTTCCGCTGAACCTAGGAACACAAAACTTTAGACACAGACCCTAGAGGTGTGTACCAGTGTGGGAACACCGGCGTTGCAATGTTACCTCACCCACAGGCCGTGGGTGCACAGGGTCGAAGTGGCGTCGGGTTCTGTCACGCAGGTTCTTGGTGCTTGAAGCTGTTGCAGCTGCAGGCGCTGTGAAGCAGAAGTGTCCGGTGCGATCCAAGGGTGGATCGAAGTAGAAAAGTACCTGAAAGCAGAGGGGACAGAGTCTGGGTCACTCAGCAGTGACCAGGGTGGAACCAGGACGGAACCAGGCAATGTCGGGCGCAATCAGGCGGTTGTCGATAGGCTTCTCTCCGCTGTCACGTGGGCTCTGGGGCATCTGCGACGTCCAGGAGCAGGTCACGATCTGTCCCACGTAGGCTCTCGCCGTCAGCACCGTCGGCTTCAAGATTGCAGCAAACAGCACTTGGCAAAAGCAATCCACGCGGAACCGGGAGATTGCTTATCACTCGAACCAGGAGGGTCAGAGTGGGGGCTCCTTTTCACAGGAGCTGGTGCAGATCTGGAGCAACCAGAAAAGCGAGTTGTATTTCAAGTTTCGTCGGCACAGGGGCCACAAGCCAGCTGGCAAGTGACCGGGCCAACGCGTCGAGCCCACACAAGCAGAAGGGCCCCACGCAGCACTCGTCGAGTGTGGAGGGATGAGCTTTGGTGCAAGTGGAGCTCGGGGCTGGGGCTTCTCAAACCCCGGTGCACAGCTTCGAGGGTCACTCGTGGGCTGCACGGTCAGCGTCTTGTGGCCTTTTCAAGATGGCGTGCCCCACGCTTCCGGTCGCCTCCACGGGTCTCAGCTCTGCAGGGACTGTGGATCGGGCAGGTAGAAGGCAGGCAAGCTTGATCTCGTCGATCTCTGTCGCTCGAGTTCCGGCGGGAACTGCAACAAAGCAAGGGTCGAGGGCTGGATGGTGCCTGTTTGCACAGGGTGGTCACTCCTTGACCACAAGGGAGATTCTTCAGTCTTCTCACGTCGTGTAGAAAGTCGAAGGGTCCAGAATTCGTTTCTTATGTTTCTTCAGGATGATCTGAGTTGCATTGGGACTGCTCCCCCTCTTATTCGAATCTGGGGGGTTGGACATCCTGCTAGGTCCCCTCCTATGGGTGGGACCCAGGAAGGGGGTGGTTACACCCCTCTCCTTTGATCCTGGCCGCGCTGGGACAGGGGCTGGGAGGCCCCAGAACCGGTTTGGCCGGATTATGCAAGGGGCAGCCTTGTGCTCCCCAGGCAGTGTCTGGTTTCTTTGAAACCTCCCTACTCCAATCCACTATCTCCTGTCTGGGGTGGTTTGACACCGCCCTGTGACAGGAAACTCTTTGTCCAGGCCTCCTCTGCCGGGTTTCGGTCAGCAGCAGGAGGCCAGACCCGTGTATGTGGCAGGGGCATCCATTTTGTGGATCTGAGGCTCATTTTAAATCAACCGCGTTTCAGTAAAGTAACATGTCTTCTCCCTCTAGAAGGGTGGAATGCTACCCCCGTCGCCAGAACTGGCGAGGGGGTAGTATTCCAATTCGTATGACACCTTACACGACATGTTTTGATAAAGCCAAACCAAAGTTGCTATATAACCGCGAGGATTATAAGGCGCTTAAGAGTATATGGTATGGCGTTATCCCGGATCAGCTTAGGGAGTTGTTCCCGACAGCTGCAGACAGGCTCAGCTCATGCCAGAGCACCATCTCACATAAAACCACGCACTCTGCCTCCAGGATTGATGAGGCCTTCCATAGGAGTGGCTTACAGGCTATATATGTGTCCAGATATAGGTTTAGATATAGGTATACTATATCTAAGCAAGGGGTGATTACACCCACTTGCCCCAGCTGAGTGATCAGCCAGTTGTGTCAATTTAAGAACCAGCCAGGGGTGGCAAAAGCTATGCTTCAGCCCCTGGTAGGCCTTGGTGGCACCTATGCCCTGAGCACCTATAGTGCATGGTACAGGGGCTGACAAGGAGTCCATTTCCAATTGTGGTATGTACCTATAGCACATGTATTATAAATTTAGAGAGAGAACAGCAGGCTGGGGGTCTGATTAGCAGGCCCACAGCCTCAGTAAGTCGAAAACCAGTGAAGCAAAAAACAAAAATTGGGGTGACCATAGGATAGCAGACCCTACTCTCCTACAGCGAGCCTCCATTTATGGAGCTAGCCAATGGAAGAGAGAGGCGGGTTCAACCCCAGTATTGGAAAACAAAATTTCTCGAGCTGCGCGACACTGCTGCACAGTGTACGCCAGTCGAGACCTAAAAAGGCGTAATGAGAGAAAAGACAAGGGAGAGAAGGTAAGGAAAAAGGTAGAATAGGAGGGTGATGACAGAAGCAAGAGCGCGAAGGACGGTAGTGTGTGAAAGGGGGAGATTGGAAGGGTGAGGAGAGGAGCACGGATGAGAGAAACGAAGGGAAATGGAGAGAGAGGATTGTATATGACAAAATATTAGAGAAGAAACAGGAGGGAGCCGAAAAAAGAGATGGAGAGAGAGTAGACGAAAGGGAAAAGCTTGAAATAAAAATGAAGTTGAAGGAGAATAAAAAAAGTGAGCAAAGAAATTAAGTAAAAGAGGAGGTGTGGAACGAAAGTCCCAGACATGAAACGTTTGACAAGAGATTAAAAACAGTTGCATGAGAAGGAAGGTGCGGGAGAAAAAACAAGACAAAGGGGGGAAGAAGGGAAAACAGAGGGCGAAGATGAGCGAGACAAGGAAAGAGGCGAGTGAAGAAAAGTGGAGGAGAGGGAACCAAAACGTGATGCTATGTGGTGAAAGAGTGAAGTAAGGAAAGATGATCGGGGAGAGAGAGTGAGAGCAAAAGGAGGGAGAAGGAAAGACAGGTGGTGGGGACAGAGAGGGAGATTAAAGGAGAGGCACAAAGCTGTACTGACCAGGTTTAGACTTGAAACGCAGCTTTAAAACTAAGGCATGGAGAAGATAAATCTACCTTCTAGACAAAGCTACATTAAACAAGGACTGGTTCGGAGAGAGGAGGGTCAAGGCCATAAGTCAACTGGCATAGACTAAAGACGTGTTGTCTTCCTCTTGAACACGTGACTATTTCCCCAACATTGTAGCAGTGATATAAGTGCATACAGCAGTTTCGGTGACAAGACAGGGTGTCCCCTCCACCCTGCGCTGACAGCCATTGATTTTGAACACACGTGTCCAGGTGGCTTCCTGTTGCAAAAGATGCTCTTGTAGTGAGGCCATATACGTATATGTGAAGAGTTCAAATGCTTCTGAGAAAACCATTGCACCTGGACTGTAAGAAACACTTTAAGTTAGGATTATATATATATATATATATATATATATATATATATATATATATATATATAAATATATATATATTACCTACTGGCGGTCGCCAGTAGGTATATATAGTTAGGATTTTTTCTCTATGGGATTTTTGAAAATTCTATGTCTAATAACTTTGGCGTTTGTGGACGGAATTGGCTGAAATTTTCAGGAAAATTGAACATTTTGTTTCTGAGCAGCCCCTGACAATTTGGGGGGGGTTTCATCAAGGGGGGGCCGAGAAAAAAGGGGGGTCCCAAAACGCGTTTTTCCCATGTTAATTTCCATAGGGCGGTTGGCCTCACTTTTAGCTCGAACGGCTGAATGGATTTGCACGAAACTTGGCAAAATTGTAGGGACTGTTAGCCCGATGTGCCTTTGCTAGGTCTCAATATATGTGCTCCAGTGGATTTTGAGTAATTTAGGTTCAAAAAAAGATATATATCTGGGCGGAGCCTAACCACACATCTGATCTGATTGGCTGTCAGCACTTCATCCAAGAAGTGTTGGCAGCCATCTTGGGACCAATATACATGATAGCACCTCATTAAAAAGCATTGTAGTTAATAGAGGTTTTTAGGACTTTAGTTACATTATAAATCATTTGTTGATGGTACCATACTCGTTTTAGGAATTGTGGTGGGTTCTAAGGTGATTTTACCATGTGAAAAAACCTTCTGCTGTGATATCATGAATATTGTTTGAAAGAAAACTAATATCTCATGATTTTCCCACAGTGGTTTGAAAGGGGATCTATAAGCTAAACTGAAAGCATATTTTCTGTAAATTCACATTATCTTTCTCAGTCATGTGAAAATGAAGTCTGACATTCTCAGTAAAACATGTACATCCAACAAGGACAGAGACTGTCAGTTGATTCCTTTGTGTTCTACTGCAGCCTCCTAGAGTGTTCTAAAGAACAACTAGAGCGCTAACAGTCCTACTTATTACAAAGGTATGGCACACCTGAAGCCATCTTGATTGGAATAAAGTGGTAACTCTTAAAACATTTAATTTAAAAAGAAACAACATGAGGGGGTTAATTTTGCCATAGAAAGTATGATTAGTGCTGCAGAAAGAAAAATTAGGGATCATTTTGAGTGACTTCTCAAATCCTCTTCTATTTCATTAAAAAAATTCTGACATGCAGACTGAAACATGCACTTTGAATACCAGCAGCAGACGTCCCTGGTGAGCAGTAGCTTTACTACAGTGATCTAATGTGCAACTAGAGTGCTAACATTCAGAATTTATGGCAAATGTGTGACACATCTGAATGCCTTCTTGATGGAACCAAAGTAAACAAGCATTGAAAATGCAATAGATCTCGCCCTCGTTTAAGTTAAAGCCATTCTGTTTGTAATGAGGTGGCTTTTTAGCTTTGCTTTTATTAGTGTTTTTTCAACTTTCATGTAAATAACATGCATCTGTATGCATATAAGTATATGTATGCATGCATTTATGTTTGTATTTATATAGATATACAGATGATATATGTTTATATATGTATGTATATATATATATATATAATATATATATATATATATATATATATATATATATATATATATATATATATATATATATATATATATATATATATATTCACTGAAAAAACCATAGGCTATAGACCATATATAGTTAGGAATTAGCAATTACAAAACCTTGAAAATTCACTGAAAAAACCATAGGTTATAGACCATATATAGTTAGGAATTAGCATTTACAAAACCTTGAAAATTCACTGAAAAAAACATAGGTTATAGACCATATATAGTTAGGAATTCGCATTTACAAAACCTTATTTTACTCACACAAAACCATTGAAATTCCATATATAGTTAGTTGCACTAACTATATATCGCGCACCCGCAATCCACTGCTGGATTACAGCGAATATAAAAGAACAGACTAGTGCATAGCAAGGTGCGTAGATGTCAACTTACTCTCACAAAATTGGTGTTTTGTTTTGGCCATAGATGCAACCACACAACATGGACTACATGACAGATACACGTACTCGTGGTAATGTACAGTCGTATTGAGCCGCTCTGACTGCCGTAGTTTCTCTACGTTTCGGAGTTTTAATACTGGAGACCCGACCTTTGGGATATATTGATTGGTCACTCTGAAAGAGATCCGATTCATGTATATAATGAGCACATCCATATCGAAGGATTTGAAACAATTGACATTTGAGCCCTGATGTAGTCATTTGGTGCATATATATAGCATATGACGAAACAAGTGTTGGCTGCCAAAGAAGTTATTTGGAGGACAACCATTAAACTGGATATGTGGATTTCGTGCTTTTCTGTGGACAATTTACCTTCTTGAATTTTGGACTTTATGAAGATACTCAGAATGTTACCTCTGCACTTATATAATGGTTTTGACTGATACAAGTATACATTGAATCTTTATTGTTGTAGAGCTCAGGAAGAAATTTGTTGATAAATTGTAACACACAACATGGACCTTTTGGGTTTACCAGAAAACCTGTATACCGCTACCATAAAGCCAAAAAAAGACTACAGTAAATCCTCTTTCACTACGGCGGAAACCCTACGAAAGAATAAGTGAAGCATTCATCAGGCATGCCCTTGACTACCTAAAGCTCAAACGACAGATGTGAAGACAATTGGTAATATGTTCTGCTAGCAAATCCTTCCGTAGGGTAAACCGTAAACCACTGGCCACAGATTAGGTTGCCAGTGAAAAGCGTCGCTAGATTACCTTTGCAGAAGTATCTTTTATTTCTGGTGACCCTACGGCAAACCCAAAGGACAGCCTGTCAACCTTTCGACAGACACAAGTCTGTGCTGCTCCGCTATCACACAAAAGCATCAGAGGGAGGCCGAGGTACAATCATGTGACCAACAGCAAGAACCTTGGCTGCACTTCAGCCCTAGGGGTTCATTAACTACAGTGTTGATGCTGTTGAACATTCCAAATTAGGCACTCACAGGCTAACAAAGGAGGCAGAACCATAAACGAGCAACAGAAACCCACGCCCAGCAAGTTAACTTGGCTGTACCCCAGGAGTAGCAAATGCAGAGACCAAGGCATGAGTAAAAAACCCCAAGAGAAACTCAGACTATCAGGAGCCACATAACTAAGATTGAACTAGGGGTCCCACAGACATGAAAACTCAGCATGGAACCAGAGCAGACTGAGCACTGGCAGACCAACGTGTTTCAGGCCTAGAGGCTGCAGCAAAACAAACCCTAATCACTGACCGAATCAACTCCCACCCAAGAAACAGCGGTGCCATTAGATGTCACCACAGAAGGGCCCATGATTTTCAAACTGTTACACACTGTACACCAACTCTAACATAATAGCAACCTAACTTCTACAAGAGAAGCTCAGTTCATACTGATTTATTATATAAATTACTGGGCTCGTATGTGCCAGATGGCATTCCCGACTTCAAGGACACCAAGAGATGGTGTTCGTGCGGTTCTCCTTTTTGATAATCAGAACCTGCGGTGCCTTTTGGGTATAAAAAGAAATCATGCAATACTGGAAGCAATCACTCGAGACACACTCTAGTACTGCTGTCCTTCAGAAAAGCCTTAAGTTAGGGTGACCAGCCGCCCCGGATTTATCCAGACAATCCTGGTTTTTCACCAGCTGTCCTGGCAGATTTCAGCAATTTTGGCTCAGGTCCCGGATTTTTTGAGGGGGTCAACTGAAACTAGTGAGGGGCAGTTATTGGGTGTTCTAAAGTTGTGCTGGTGAGCAGCTGTTATAAGTAAGCAATTTAATTAACAGGTATGGTGCTGGTTTTAGAAATTACATTTTATTTACTTTTAGTGCTTCTCCTGTGTTCCTACGTTGATAAGAATTGTCACTCTGCGCAGCACCCTTGGTGTAAAATTGTAGTTCTTCTTCTCTTTTTGTCCCAGTTTTTGGTTCTGAAGATCTTGTGACGCTACCTTAAGAACATATTTGTTTGCTTTCACTTTGTTCCATCCTTGTTTCCTAGTCATACTGGTAGGTCATAAGCATCAAGAAACCATCTGATGTAGCAAAAGTTGGTCTCAGAAAGTACATTTGAATATCACTTCCTCAAATGTCTATCGATCTGCAAAAGCTCAGAGCGTTGCCTTTCAGTACCATTTTACAGCATGTGTGTCACTTCATACATTAAACCGTTACGTACCTGTGTAGAAAAGGAACTGGATGAAGTATTTCTGATTAAACTCCCCAACACAATTATTGATCCTGAAAAAAACACAAAAATAGATCATAAATTGATGCTCGCTATTTCAGTCAAAAATAGACATTACAACAAGTGTTAGCAACTTGGACGCTTGAAACTCTTGCAGGTGGGTGTAAACAGTCAATTTAGTTTTTTATCCCACAAAGCAATTGAGAGCATGTTAATGAAATTACTTTAAATGCAAACTCATCATTCACAATTCCCGAATTATTGAAGCAAAAAGTGACAAAGTAAAGGTGCTCTATATTTGAACCACAAACAAACAAAATCAAGCCAAAGTAAGACATATTTTATTATCTATGTATTTACTTTTAATCATGTATATACAAAGCCAACTCTTGCAAAGTAGCCTGATTTTACTATCACTCACTCTTAATGTAATGTAATTTGTATATCTAACAGAATTCTTAAGCTAAACGAACAATTGTCTCTACAGCAAAATTTACATTTAAGACATATAATTTAATTTCTATGAATTTGATAATAACAAAGTAATACAAAAAGATATTAATAGTACACCAGGACTTTTTCTCAGAATAGGAGGCCACCTCCAGTAAAAAAAAAGTACCTTTAAGGCTGATAGTCAAAAGCATAATATATTGGTATCATGTCATAAAGACATTACAATTGACCATTCTAGTGTAAACTCAATGCGTGGTATAATAGCGCCTTTGAGAAATATTTCCACAGATTCATATTTGCAGCGATGCTACGTGGGAGCCAGCACACATCATCTAAAGTGGATTCTGTGCGGATTTCAATTGTAGAACTGCAAGACCTGTATGTGAAGCTGGTCTCCGAAAAACAGAAAAATATGTTCCATAACACACCACTCCTAATACAAAGGTTATTCACTGACTACACTGTGCTAACATCTTTCCACAGTAGAGCTAGCGCAGTAGAAGAGTAAGCATAACATGAACCTCGGGACCCTCCATAGTAAACGCACAAATGGAACTACCTTAAACCTATCCAGATTGGTTTTCAAATGTTTGGCATGCAAAAAGAACCCACCGGGACTCTGGGGGTACTTCAAAAAGTACAAAAAAATGACAATCTTTTAAGGCAAAGGACTCTACAAATGTGGCCTGGGTAAATGTATAATTTGTAGTTGTTTCTAATTGAGCATAGTAGTTTTTTTCTAATTTAGCTGTCTAACCTTTAAAGTATGTTAGTTTTTAAAACATCTACCACCATAACCACTTATTCTATTTTAGACGACTTAAGAAAATGCAGCCGATGGTTAAGCGGCTAGATGGGTTTGGAGAGATAGAGGAAAAACAACAAACAGGTAATGACTTAAGATGTGCAAGAGAAACTAAAGGATTATATAGCGGTACTAATAAACAACTTTTGTAAAACAGACAACTTCAGTGGATGATTAAGGACAATTCAATTCAAATTCAAATGATCTTTATTCGGAATTTGATACATCCATAAAAGTACATACAGAATGAAACATTAAAACACATAAAAGCATGTATAAAAGTTAAAAACAAGATTTCCAATTGGGTTTGAGCAGCATATATAACATAAGGTACATAATACATAATACATAATAGGGAGAAACATTAATCTGTTGGTATAAGTAGTCGTAAGTTTCAGTTTAACCACTCCCAATAATCATACAGATCCAGACATACAAATAGTTGATTCTCTATACAGTTTATATCGGAATGTTAAAGTGCAATGTGCATTCAGTGGCCATTATACAAGTTCCATACTTGCCCTTGATCTCACGCAGACTTTTAAAAAACAACTTACAGTATATATAACCTCATCTATTGACAGCATTTGTAGGAATCTAAATGCCAGATTAAAATCCCTTAGGTTATATTTGCGGAGAATCGGTAATAAATATTGACGGGTATACAATTTATAATGGCCACAGAAAAGAAAATAATGCAACAAAGTTTGTTTCCCTCCTTCTGAGCAAGGGCAATCCAACTCTTCTAAGTATTTGTTATAGCCAAGGAGGAAGCTTAGTAGATTAACAATACTTCCATCCCGGAACCTGAACAAAAGGCTCCGGTTCCATCTTCCTGTTGGGATTGACAAGTATCTACTGGGCTTGTTTAGGTTATCATTGCCTGAATCAGTAAGTGGAAAATATTTAATAACAACAGGTTTCCTCAATTCAGATCTCATTCGTTCCTCTTTGTATAGATCAAGCAATGCCCGTTTTACATAATTCTTATGAGCGGGGACAATAGTATCAGGAGAGCTAAACAAAGAGCCATGTCCCACGCTCAGCAGGCTATTCTTGACAGCATTTAGCCAAGGTATGTGGTGGGATCTTTCGTATGATAAGCAATCTAAAATTATGCTGCGCGTTAAGGATGCCGCTGGATTTGTCCAAATTTTTATCCAAAAAAGCGCGGGCCTTGACCTAATAAAATCAACAATATATGACAACCTAAGTTCATGGTGACAAATAAATGTTGGCGCACAAGGAACTCCTCCCAGCACCCTCCTACAAAATCTGTTTTCCTCCAGCTGGAGAGACGTGCTGTTACAATAACCCCACACTTCTGCTCCATATGTCCCAGTTGGTTGGCATTGGGTACGATAGATGTTGAGCAGGGGGGTAATAACATCGGCCAATTTCGGTTGTCGGAGAGATAAAATTGAGTTGATTGACTTCCCAATTTTATTCCTCGCATGGGCAGCATGAGGCTGCCATGAGCCTGTGTTAGAAAAAAGTAACCCTAGATAGGGGAAAGTGCTAGTGCATTTTAATACATTGTCACCTGATTTAATTGAGGTAATGTTGTACCTTTTAGGTCCACAGTTCATAATGAAAGATTTTTTAAAATTGGTATTTAGGCCCAGATCGGACATAAAAGCAACAAACCCTGTGATTAAAGTACGTAAAGCATTCGGGGTACGCCCCATTAATACTGCGTCATCCGCATAGAGTAGGGTAGTAATGGGGAAACCCTTTATAATTGGTAAATCCTTAGTGATCTTGCTCAAAGTGCAGCTCAACCCATTAATATATAAAATAAAAAGCAGTGGGGCGAGTACGCAGCCCTGTCTAACTCCTCTGCTAATAAAAATATCATCAGATAATTCGCCATCATTGTTAATACGTACTCTCGCCTTTAAATCCCTATGTAGATATGAAAGAAAATATACCAATGAGTCATCCAAACCATGATCAAGCAAAAGTGACCATAACCTAGAACGATTAACAAAATCAAAAGCGGAACTCAGATCCATGAAACCTAAATAAAGCGGGGACTTTTTAACAATAGTGTATTTGGCCATAATCAAATTTAAATTAAGACATTGTTCAACAGTGCCCACATGGCTTCTAAATCCCAATTGACTGCAGTGTAGAATGTTATTATCCTCAGCCCAATTCCTTATCCTTTTGAAAATTACCCTTCCAAGGACTTTTAGCGTATTATCGATCAGTGAAATCGGGCGGTAGCAGGCAGGGTCCGACCTGTCACCTTTTTAAAATATCGGTACGATGACACAGTTCGACCAGGATTCGGGAATTGAGCCGTCAGTCAGATTATTAAATAGGTTGCATAATAAAGGGGCCCAAAAGTTAATTTCAGATTTAATCTGGTCGATAGATAGACCATCCGGGCCAGGAGCTTTATTACTAGCGCTCTCAAATATAGCATCCTCTACCTCGGATAATGAAAAGTTCAGTTGTTCAACATGGTTTGATATGGGGACAATATCCAGAGAAGTGGCTGATATAGCATAGATTTTGGAGAAATGCTCTACCCACGCCTCACCAGTTATATTACAACTGATTGGTTTGATGTTAGAACCAAAGGATCTGAGGGACTTGACTTCTCTCCAAAAACCTGACGTGTCTTTTAATGAGGCAGTACGCGTGAGAGATTCCCAATGATTAATCACTAGGGCCTCAGATCTAGTGCGTAGCACGGATTTATATTTTGATCTTAATTCTCTCACAAGGTGAGCGTCCCTAGGATTTAATTTTAAGGCCGCCCTCAGGTCCCTATTGGCCTTAGAGCAGGAGGAGTCAAACCAGCGAGGGCCATGGTCTATTTTGGGCCTAGCTGGTTTAGAGGATTCTCTTTTAATAGCCCCACAAAGATTACCAAAGGCAACAACCACTTCATCACCAGGACTATTGTATGACAAACAAGTCTCTACTATCTTAGGGTGTTTTTTGATTACTCTAACTAAAATATCTTTGTTGTCCACCCCTTTCCATATTAACCTCAGTCTATCAGTAGATAATGCCAGATTTTGTGTCCCAGTCTCTACTCTCGATACAACCTTCGTGGTCTGTGGATGATCTAAGTATATTCTAAGCGGATAGTGGTCACTATATGCGGAACAGATGACTTCTGCTTTTAAAATAATATCACTCAGTGTCGGACAGATAAATATATAATCTATCGTGGAAGCGCAGCCCTGGCCTATATATGTAGGTGTTGAAATATTGTTTGCACTAGAACCAGCAATTTCCATTGCATTTACTAGGTCACGGGAGGCTAGATGGTTTTTCAACTCTTCACCGTTTCTGCATATAGGACTAATGCGGTACATATGAGCATTAAAATCCCCTCCAATGCAAATGCCATCAAAGGGCCCATACTTCTGCCCCTCCACAATTTCATCAATAAAATTAAACAATAAACAAAAAATTATCATTAGGGCGGGTAACAAAATCATTATTATAAAAATTGATTATGCATAATTTCATCCTATTGGTGTACTTCATTGCCATAAAACAATTACCCGGTGTAGGAATCAGTTTGGTCTGTACCCCGGATTTTATTTTGGTCCAGATGGATAGACCCCCACTGGGACGACCCATGGGTGAGGGGGAAGCCTTTAAATTATAGCAACAAAAACCCTCCATTGTAGGGATGGTTGTGCACCAAGTCTCTTGTAGCAACAAGATGTCACAGTTATTATTGACCCAATCTGACCATTCCTTAATTTTCAGTTTAGAGTTAAGACCCGCTATGTTCCAACTTACAAGTGATAGTTCAAAATCCTGAAGCAGTGAACTTTGCTTCGCGGATTTTCCTCTCACTACAGTCCGTGTCATGAGTTGTGAAACTTCCTGATTTTCAGTGATTAAAGCCAATGTTGGATCATCTAAATTAGTCAGAGAGGGTCAATCTAACATATCCAAATCTGACAAAGGTGCAAATCTATTGAACATATTGAATGGAAATGTAGCTGGCTGAAATTGCATAGGGGGTGGCTGAAAATGCATAGGTGGGGGTTGAAATTGCATTAAGGGTGGTCGAGTTTGCATTGGAGGTTGTCTGTAGAAGTAACTCAAAGGTAACATGGTTACAACCGTAGAAATAGCAGAGCAGTTACTATTTCTATTGAGTAGATGTCTTACCGTACCAGGGTTTTTAAAATTGAGAACTATACAGTCACCATCCTTGTCTTTGAATAAAGGCCCAACCCAAGAAACCCTGCGAGCCGATATGATCTCTCTTGAGATGTCGTATCCGACACCTTTGTGCTTAGTTAGCCAGTCTATACATTTGTTTCGCAGTTGCACCCATGATTCCCCCTGATCTTCCCTCAACTGTGGTACTCCTACAAGGACCAGGACAAAAGGGCAGGCATCCGGTGGCAAATGTAAGGCGGGCCCTTGATGTTTAAAAGGCCTGCTTGTCCTTGCTTGCCCAGTTCCTTTATTGTTAGCAGCAGTTGGTGTTGTTGCCGTTGTGGGTGGAGTAGAGCCGTTATTCTGGTTGGTGGCATTTTTGTTGGTAGTAACCGGAGGGACGGTTTTTCTAGGTGCAGGCATTGGAGTGGATTTGGAAGGTAAATTGGGTTTTGCCAAGTTCTTCCCTCCATTGACGGATCGGGGTTGAATTGTAGGTGGTACAATAGACGGTGGTGATGTTCCAGGGTTACTCGTGCCCCCACCCGGTAGGGTGCGAGTTTCCTGTTTCTTTAGTGTCAGAGTGTTGCTTACAGATTCAAGTTCTTTTAGGAGACGGTCGGCTCTAATTTGATCCTTGATAACAGCCCCCTTTCTTTTTACTTCTTCGTTTTTAACCAGGTTATCCAGTCTATCAAGTCTTTTAAAAACATTATTAAACTGGTTGATCATTTGCTTCTCTAGTCGATTAAAAATAGTGTCAACTATGGTTTCAATAAGGTTCCCATTTTGTTTCGAGAGATGATAGTTCTCTCCCATTAGTGTTGTTTGGGTCCATATTGTATTTGAAATCCCACTTGAATCAATAGTAGTTGCGGTAGGAATATCATCCGCGACTACAAGATCTTTATCCACAACATGAACTGTTTGTGCCCCAGTTGGTTTATGTTTATTCCACAAGCTCTGAGGCGTAGGCTGGTTCTTACTAGTTAGAGGTTGTTTCCTTTTATTGGCACTTGGTTTGGCAATGCCTCTTTTGCGTTTTTCCCCTCCCTGCTTATTGCTAGTTTCCATAGATCCCGGGATAGTAGCATCATCCTGGGAGGCTATTGTAATAATGGGAGCAGTTTCAGACGACAGGGAAACGAGGGGTGTTAATACCAGTGCCGGTTTT
Organism: Lissotriton vulgaris; assembly: GCF_964263255.1. Lineage (NCBI taxonomy): Eukaryota > Metazoa > Chordata > Amphibia > Caudata > Salamandridae > Lissotriton > Lissotriton vulgaris. The sequence goes on from NC_141700.1 coordinate 573,606,273, forward strand.
GTAATAACAACAGCTGGTGATAGTGGGATACCAGGGATATTTGACAATGGTATCGGCTGTGTAATATTGTTAGTACGGTTCATGGACATTCTTCTTTCAGTGTCAGCTATTTCGTTTGATACCAAGTTCAGAGCATTTTCAAGTAGGGATTCAAATGTAGCAGGGGGAAAAGGGAAGTCGTCCTGTGTAACAGCTGTATCAGCAGATTCCATAGTAGGAGGAGAAAATAGACTCACCGCAAACAAGATGGCAATGTTAGAGGGGTGGCCCACCCGACCACTGCTGACCATTGACGGCCACAGACGGCCCGCCCTCTGCCCGGGCTCCGCCCACGCGCGTCCCGCGGGGCGGGAGGTGCTCCTTGCGCTTTGTAGCGCCTCCGGGCGCCTCACTGACGTCACCGCTGGAGCGCCGGACCCCGGGGCAGCTGGGAGATGTAGTTGCCCGCTGTCGCTCGGTCCGTCGTGGAAGGAGCTGCCGCCGTTGCCCTCACGGCACCGAAGAGGACTCTCTGCTGGCCTGGACTGGTGAGTGGAACTGGCCGTTGCCCTCACGGCGTGGTTTCCGTTTCTCGATGTCCCCAGGCACCCTCGGTGCTCCTTGCGCTTTGTAGCGCCTCCGGGCGCCTCACTGACGTCACCGCTGGAGCGCCGGACCCCGGGGCAGCTGGGAGATGTAGTTGGCCGCTGTCGCCCGGTCCGTCGTGGAAGGAGCTGCCGCCGTTGCCCTCACGGCACCGAAGAGGACTCTCTGCTGGCCTGGACTGGTGAGTGGAACTGGCCGTTGCCCTCACGGCGTGGTTTCCGTTTCTCGATGTCCCCCAATTAGGACAACTTAGGTGTTGTCTGGCGATGGTATTTTATTAAGAGCACTTGTAGATAGGGCACCTTTTCCATCCGTGGGCGTTCACGTGTTGGCAAAGAAGAGTTCACAAGTAATGTTTCCCTTGACACAGCATGGGTGTTATTTGTCTGATAATACACCACCATTAGTAATTTCAAGTGCTCTGCTCGACATACCGGTTTTTTCCCCCTTTACCTGGGTTTGTATTTTTATTAAACCACTCCTACTGTTACCTTTTTCTTGAGATGATTTGAAGACTTAGCTTCCTGCTATATCAAGCATTTCTTCCTCGGCAGAAAGAACAGGTGTAAAGTACACCCAAGTAATCTGCAGTGATTTTGTACATTTGACAAAATATGTGAAAACAATAAATAGAATGTGATGATTTTCATAAAGTGATTAGACTGTTTAATAACCACATACATGGGATCGCTGCATCGTGTTGCATGCTAAGCGGAGTATCTGCTAAGATGATAAGGAAGGAAGGCATTTGTGTACTGATTCAACTGAACGTATAACTGGAGCAGAGGTACAAGTCTGAAATTACCAGGGGCAGTGGTGATGCATACGTCGCACACAGCGTCGGCACGTGCTGCAGTGATGTGCTCGTGGAGGCCTGTAAGTTTCACATCGACTACACACGGTCCAGTCCTCACTCCCCTGAAAAGGAGGTACAGATGTATGTTACTTTTAGAGTGCCTTGGATATTTTTTAAGAAAAAAAAACATTTGTGCGTCAACTGCACTTAACATTACATTCAAAAACATAAAAAGTACATTAATCAACCTGTGTTCACTCCTATAAACTGAATATCGGGACTAAAACATCTTGCTTATTAAACCCAATGCCCACACCATCGTCATTCTATGCGCTACAAAATAATCTTTTAAAGTGCCTTAGAACATGACAAACAAAATAAAACATTTAATCACATGCTAAAAGTAAGCAAAAGTGACCGTGCATAATAAAGTACCTAATATCCTAATCCTTTGTTACTAAAAGTCCTATCAAACTTTCTAAAGTGCCTGTGCTTTTTAGAACTATATTTTGCTCAAAAAAGAGGCTCCCACTACAGTGAAGTTTCCTCACATTTTCCTATAGCATGCCACTTTATTGACTTGAGTGAAATCCAAAATTCCCTTTTGCGGTCTTCAGCCTGTTTTACCATTCCAAGAATGTGGGGTTGGTTGAAGATTTCTAGTATTTTGTGATAACAGATCAATCCACCACAGCCAAAATAAGAATTCATTGTTCACTTTCTTTCCCATAAGCTGTTGGGTTTGCAAAGCCCGGTAGTGCCAAGTAGTGCTTTAAATGGGCCGGTACTCACCGGTACTAAGTACTGGCACTTCTAAATTTTCTGCGCTTGAGTACCGGAACTTCTCATTGTCCTAAGAAAGATTTGGTACTCATGGGACAGCAAAGCAAGCTCAGTGAAAAGGGTATGTACAAAAAAAGATGCAACACAGCTGACAGCAAGTCGATCAGTTTTCGTGAAGCAGTCTGATAACCGAATGCTAATCTACCCTTACAATGTGCTAATTGAGCAGCGGCCTTTATGCATGAATTCAGAACTGGCAGGGAGTTTGGGAGGGGCCAGTGTCACACTATGATTATTAACACAGTGTCCACTCAGGCTCTGTGGAGCAATATAGGTGTGTGAGCAGGGCCTGCTAACAGGCATATCTTGTCACTCGTGGGAAATTGAAGAGAAGGTTTCCTGCTGGCATAGCGGTGTACAGCAGCACTTGTTTAGTGCCAGATTGAGGAGGAAGGTGGTGATCGTGACACTGAGGTAGAGTGGGTGGGAATCAAGGCTTATTCGTGTGGACGTCAGCAAATGTAAGTGTTTCTAAAACACATGTACTGAAAGTCCTGTCAGCGTGCACAAGGGCTTCTATATCACTGTGCAAGTTCTTGCATGAGTGAGTGTTATCTACAGTGCCCAGCATGGCAGAAATATAAGTTGCAAGCTCTGCATTACCATGCTCTGCCCTTGAAGTGCAAATGAAAGGTTTGCTTGTAGCAAGTGCTAGGCCACTCTCAAGAGTGCAGAATGCAGCGTTTCACACGGATTGCATTTGTTTTTTAGAGGCCGTTTTCTCTTGGGTTAATGGGGAGGCTCTGGGAGGGGAAGAGGATGGCAAACCGGCAAATTAACAAAAGAGAGCCCAGTCAGAGCCAAACCACGAAGGCTTGGCCTTAAAAGCCTCTGTATAGGCCAAGCCTTGAAAACATTATTTCATTATTATATTGAAATAAAGGTGCATTTTTATCACGTGGAAGCATTTTCCACCTTGGTCATAAGCTTATATCACAGCATTGAGAGGAGTTTGTGCTCCCATCGTGACGACAATGCCATTAGTGAACTAGGAAACAAGTCACTTTCAGATTCACATTATATCTGGAATTTTTTCTTTTTATTAAGGAAGCAACATTCTAGTGTATTAAATCGAACACAAGATGTGATTGTGCAGCACACACCCTGAACTCAAGCATTTGCATATATGTGTGCTAATGAAGAAAACGGAGGCTTGGGGAGATAAAATATTTGTCTCCGGTCACACAATTTGGCCATGTGGGGAAGCCGAGATTGATTCCAGAATTTCTGCTTTCACATTGTGCAATCCAGTTTCTAAATGGCTGTTTCTTTCTTTTGCTCCTGTATTACAACAAAGGTCACTATTTTGTCTTTATTCATTGATCATGAGATTAGAGTTTGGCTGGCAGTCAGAGGCACCATCAAATTTCAGTTCATTTTAGGCTTGAGGGTGCAAAAGGACCTGGTACTGAGTAGGAGCCAGGCATCCTAGCTCGAGCTTTCAGCAGATTGCCCACCTCCAGAAAGAGGGAATCAGACTTTACAGCGGGTAAAGAGCTTTGAGGCAAAGCTGTGCCATCTAGGAGGACTTGGGTGATGTCTGCTAGGTGGCAATGAGACAAGAGGGATAACCATAGTTATGTTTCCAAAATTTTAAAGAAAATAGCTTTTGCAAGTACATGTAATTTAGGTGTTGCACCATGAGAAGCCCACTTTAATATTAAATGTACCCTTTTGTACATATAATGACAAAAGGAATACTCTAAATATACCATAAATGCTTTAGAATTATTATGCACATCTGAACACCAAATAAATCTCAATCAAAATAAATGTGTGCCCCTGGCCGGGTCCCTTAGTACTGCCCGTAGCCACGCCCCAAATCCCACCCCCTTCTCCACATCTCAATTTGGTGAGTACCTGCACTTTTTTCCCATTTAAAGCACTTGTGCCAAGGAAGGCAACGGATTAACCATCTGTTCCCAATGATCCCTCAATACCTCGTACGACCAAATCATAATCATCCAATCCCCTGGTTTATCATACCTGGGGCGTTTCCTGCTGGCCGACAAACATTTTGTTGAGTCTAACCTGGGTCGAGTAGAGCATCCAATTGTTAGAAAACACCATTCTGTACAAATTCTCCCCTCTCAAAGAAAACCCAAAGCTGAAATACCTCTGCCAAAAATCACCACAGCAGCATTCTAAGCTAATTTTGTGTATCTGACCCAAATTGTTATGTGCAATTAGCTGTACTATACATATGTATTGAATAATACAATATATTTACAAGTTATCACTCACCTGCCCATCACATTCTAGTTTCCACTATCTGGTGTGAAGTAAGCAGCCCTAACCAACCACACTGCAAACGTTAGTACAGCAACCTTTGCCAATTTTTTTTTTTTTTTGCAATAAAAAGGTTTTTGTAAAGCATCATATGTTTCACATATAAATAAAAAGTAAAATAAAAAAAGAACTCTAGAGTAGGCCATATTCTTAATTTCATCAATTTGTACATTTGCACCGATCCGGTAATGAGAGTAAACAATTTTTTCAAGGTATCCAGCAAAGAGCAGAAGCTTGTCAATTTTAAAACATTCAAACTCCCCCCAACATCCCCCTCCCAGTAAACTGGAATCACACATTGCATCGTCTCCAACATGACTGCTAGAGAGCGGGAAATTGCAAACTTGCAGACAAGAAGGGACAGTCTTACCCGCTCGCTCATTCGCGGTGTGCCTCCATGGAGGACCGAGAAATCTATCGCTGTCACAGGCAGAGGCACCCGACCTGCCAAAGAAAGACAAGGGGGAAGGCATGAAACATTCTACCACGTTCAAAAGCGGTCTGAATAACATGAAGTGTAGAAACTATACTGCAACGAAGCTTCGAAAAGCTGAGTTCCTTGATAATCAAGCGATCACTGCTTAAACAAGTAAAAGTATACAGTCCCCTTCGAATTATATGTCCCACATATACAATACATCATAAAAACATTCTATCCATCCACGTGGACTTTAAACCACGCTTTAGCCCCATGTTATTCCTTTAGCACAAGTTTGACTGCTTCAATTAGAGCAACCTGCTTGTTCTACACTGCAGAGAAGGAAAACAGATAGTTATGCTTTAGGCTTGTTCGCTCTCTGCCAGCTTCTCAAGTTGCCAGGGTATGCCAACACGTGTGTCCCTTGCTCACTTTGTCACTGGATTCAAGCTAGCCTGGCTGAAGAGGGGTGTTACCCCGAAACCGGTCCCAGGATGCTTGTTTCAGGTCCAGGGAAGACATGGCTTGGCAGTTGGACTGGACTGTTCGCATGATGAACTGATCAAGACTGATTTGCGTATGGCTGGATCTCAACTGGGGTAGCGAAGTGAGCTAAAGAACAACTGATGGATTCAACCCAGATCTGTGACTGAGGATGAGTGTCGGAAATGTTTTAACGCTCCGTCCATCATCTCTGTGTTTGCTTAGCTTCTCAAGTTGAAGCATATATACTTTGCCAAACTTTATTCTAATAGCAGCATGCACTGACTGAGTCAATTGTTTTTTTGCCTTCTCACGTGCGATATGACCAAAAAAATAGAAGGAACAGACAACCTTTCTAGAACAAACTAAGGTTTGCAGTGTAGTGGTCTCCATCATATGAAGTGAGGTCCCACAGCAATCTAAATATCTTTGTTAGCAATTCCAGTATGGGGCTAATGGTTTGTAAACATGCCCTTCGGATTAACCTCTCCTGCTACCCATTTTCAAATAGTGGAAAGAAAGGTATCGGCCAAAGTGTACAAGGTTCTGCTCTTCCAGCATGCTTTTTGGTTCATGGAGAAAGTATAGCAGAAAAAACAAGATTCTGTTTAAGTGTTCAAAACATTGGAGGAGAGAGAGTTTACCAGTTTTTGTGGAAAAAAACCAACAATTTAGAGTAAGCTCAGTAATATACGTAAAGTCACACTAACTAAAAGGAATGATTCGTCTTAACACCAATAGAACGGGAGCAGTAGTTAAAACGCCTGTGCCGGTGGACAATGGCATTATTAGAGATCTGGCAGAAGGATCTGAAGAATAAGAAGCTCAGGAGAGATAGGATGAAAGGATACATTTTGCTTGAATAGAAGAGCCTCTAGTCTTTCAGGTCATCAAAAATGAAATAGTATATGAGCCCTCTCTTGGACTTTAGGATAGGAGGTAGAAAATTATATTTGCCACTGATGAAAGGGCAGGGAGTTGTTATGTTGCAGGAAACCGATAGGAAAGATAAAGTATTGCATTGACATTATGAGCACGCAAGAAGCAAAATAAGAAAATAGTTATTTTTTATGGGGCTCCACTTTCACTGTCCAGATGGACTATAGGCAATGCATTCACTGGTTTCTTGCAAAGGATCAGCTTGCCTGAGTATGTTAAGCTAGATGGAAGGTACCAAGGGCCTGATCTACTATGCATTTTAATGGTCGTAAATGCTCCAATTCAGCATTTGTGACAGTTAAAATGCTTTTTCCTATGTACTAATCCCTTTTGAGAAAAAGGGAAAGTTTTTTTGATTCCAAAATAGGATTAGGAATGGATACCAATTTGGTATGTTATAGGGAGTGTTGTAGGCATGCTTCCAAATACGTATTTATATTGGTTCAATGTTTTGTGACCAAAGTCTGGTAGCTAAATATGATTTTACTGACAACTCAAAGAGGTGGTAATTCACTCCCAAAAGGGATGAGATCCTCTTGGGACATTTTCCCCTTACTATGATTCAGAGTTTTAAGAACCAACCTATTAATACATAGGTCTGCTTCTAAATATGTGTACTAGTCACAATTTGCGACCAGAATTTTGCAACCAGATATTTGTGTCGATCTTATTTTTCAAGCAGCATATCTGCCAGAGTCAAGAACCAAAGCAAACCATGCGACTGCCTGTTCCACCTGCCAGAAAGAGAGGGCGTTGAATACAGATTCAAAAGTCATGTGATTGAGAGAGTCAGTGTTGGAGAAAATACTGGTAAAACTGGAGGCTGTGGATTAAGTGTTGAGAAGAGTAATGAAAAAAACGATAGTGAGATTGCGCAATACAGAAAAGGGTTAAGGAGACAGTGTTCTACAATATGAAGGATGAAATGAACATTAGGGAAGAAAGCTGTTGAGCCATGACATGATGGATAGCCTTCAGAAGGAGATAGAGGAATTACAGATAATCTAATACATGAAGTTGACTTGTTTATATGTCTCAGTACAGCTAGGCTAAGAATGAAGTACTGGAGGCCAATGATTAATTGAAGATCTGGAATTCAGTGTGCTGCCATTGAAAAAAGCGACTGAGGACAAAAGCTGCCTATCTTCCTCTGCACTGACAGCTATAAACTGGACCAAGTTAAGATTGGACAATGTAAGTCTCTTTCAATTGTTGCTTCCAGCAGTAAGGTAGCAATTCATTTTCTCAAGGATCAGTCCACAAGACATCGAGTTCCAAAGAACACTGTACCAGAGAATGGTGTCCCAATAGTTTCAGAGCAATAAAGACATTTTTGAAAGTTTGTCAGAGTCACATTACAGAATAGCAATCTATGCAGCTCAGTCAAACGGACTACTAGAAAGGATGAACTCTATGGTAAAGTTGTGAACATAAACATAAATGTTGTTGGCAGCGAGAACTTCAGCAACAGTCGTGTGGGAGATACTGTGGGTACATGTCATGAACACTAAGGCTCTGGGAGGTGTATCACCTTTTGAAAAACTGAAAGGCAAGTTGGCAGGTTCTATGGTATGGCTGTTCGGGTTGAGAAGTGGGGACAGAATAAGTGAATGCAGCAATTAGGGCTGAAGCTTTTGGAAGGTGTCTGGCTAACTAGAAGAGTATAATGAGAAGATTTATGCAAAAATATGCAGGTGGAAATCTGGAGCGTGGATTGAATAAAACAAATTCAAACTTTGTGCAGACAGGACATCCGCGCTATTCCGAGCCTTTTAAAACTAAAAAGAAGGTCACGAAGAGTATTGTTGACTCAAAAATGGAGTGGAATGTTATTACACATCGTTGTGTAAAACTGAAATTGTGAATGAACGCAATTGTAATGGGCTGGTGAAAAGGATGGAGAAAGACTATGGAGTGGTGAAGGGACCAACATGGAGTGAGAAATCTGACCGTGCCAAGAATGATCAAAGTCAACGGGAATTTCCCTGGACTAACTTTACGGAGAAAATTTTTATATCACAAATATCATTTAGCTATGACACAAACACATTAATCGAAAATAATTTTTTGCCAACAACTAAAATGTAACGTATATAAGTTTTCTTTCTTAAAAAATCTTGTCCTCACTTGACAGGGTATTCTCCTTAACATAAGGAACCCATAGACAAATTAAAATTTCAGAGAAACCAAATTTTTCTGAAAATCTGAAAAACAATTCATATGCACATTTCTTAATACAATAAAACATTTCATAAAACATACATCAATAGAGAAAAGCTATTACAATATACTTGAAAAACAAATATCACAAATAAATACATATAACTTGATTACAAAAACAGACAAGAACCCCTTCTTTTAAGCGGAACAACAGATGTTAGTCCCAGATACTCAGTAAAGCCTCGTGTCAAGAATGAACCTGATTGGGTGAGGGTCTATACCGTTGCAATGGTTAATTCCTCATGATACTTCCCTTAGTGAATTCTACAACTCTTAACATTCTGTGCATAGTTTTGCAATATACCAAAAGATTAAACAGGTTACTTCTTGAGTATTATTATGTGTATAGTTTGCCTGTAAGTTTTTTTGCCTAACGTTGCAATGTATAGTATTTAATTTAATTTCCGAGCCTTTGCTGTCGGTGTATAGCAGAATTACCATTAAGAATAATGGGGTCACTCAGTTTCCCTCTGAACCTGGGTATGGATATATAAAGCTACCATTGGTTCCGTTGGGTAAGTGCTGAAAAATACTTCTTTAGAACCTAAATATTCCTTTAAAAGCAAGTCATTCATTTCACTTTTTGTCACTTCAGTCACTTATTGAATTGTTTTTGTATTGCTACTGTGTTTTTAGGTCTCGGCCTGCGATGGCTGCGCAGACATGCACAGTCGAACTGGCGAGATTTAATGACTGAGTATTTTTCACTAGCGAGGTTAAGCCCCGCCCCTCTTTTCCATTGGCAGGCGTCACTGTTCATGCTAAACGGTGGCCAGCCATTGTAAAAGAGGTCCTAGTTACGTTCTTCTTTCTCTTCAAGCCTCGTCCTTTTCAGACTGGATTCCTTCACTTACGTTTGTGGTAAAAGCTTTCTTATCTTCTTTATGGGGCCATCTGTTTCGCCCCATAAAGAAGACAAAAAAGCTTTTACCAAAAACGTAAGTCTGGTCAAACCAGTCTCAAAGGGACCAGTTCCAGAAGCTCTAGCCCTTGTGAGCTTCGAGCAGCAGACGCCGGTTGCTTGCTTCCTCGTGTGAATCACTCGCTGGACGGGCTCGCGCTGAATGTGGTTTTCCTGTCAGGGAAGAAGTGAGGCAGCCCTCAGGCTGCAGGACACATGATGTGCGCGGGGAGGAAGAGGCAGCATTGGCCGTGAGGGGGCGAGCCTGCAGATTTCTCGGTGAGTACAGACCCCATTATTCTTTCTTGGGGGTGGGGGGGGAGAGAGCGAGGGGGGCTCCCTGCTGTCACTGATGACGCTGTCGAACAACTGCAGGGCACTGATGCAGTGGCATTGTGCCTGCGTCTCACAGCGTGCCTCTGCATGTGTATGCATCGGAGGTGCTTGTAGCTGCATGGAGAGCTGGATAATTTGCAACATGCCGTGGCGCTGGGGGTCGGAAGGGCTGGGGAGTTGTCACTTACCTCATGGACCCCCAGACCTGTCAGTAATGACCTCAATGTCTCCATAATCGTTAGAGTCTCTGTGCATGGCCAGCCGTCCGTAGGTACCATGTCCCACCTCGCCTGCGTGGCACGGGAGGAGCCATGTGCATCTCCGCAGCAGCCAAGTGTGAGGTGACCGCGACACTGCTAGGGTAGCCCGCCCTGTGGAAGCCGAGAAGCAGTGGCCAGCGCCAGTCTCAAAAGCAGAAGCTAAGGAGCCAAGGACAGGCTGACGACGCAGAGCTCTGAGGCCGCCGGGGGAGTTGTGGCATTGACGCTGCGCGGGTAAAGCTGGGGACCAGGCAGGAGCCGTGCGCCTGTTGGAGGCGAGAGTGCACAGGAGGAACGGTTTCACCTCTGCACTTGTTTGTCTGCAGCGTGCGATTGTGAAGTTATTCGTGACACCGTCTGGGCTCTTCTCACCGGAGGATGAGAAGGAGGTCGAAGGGCACGGGCCAGCTTGGCAGAGGACCCACAATCATAGAGGCTTCATAGAGCATGGGGAGGGCCACAGACACTCAAAATCTAGGCTATAAATATAGAAACAGGGACACAGACTAAGTTCGGATATTGCAGGCAAGGGCACAGGCCTAAACTAAGAAGTGGGGGGACTAACCTAGTTAGGCAGTAAGTTGGTGACATCACAGCGTGTGACATCACAGGTGGCATCACAGGAATTGACCCAAACGTAAATAAGGCCAAGTCAGTCTCAAAGGGATGGCAGAAAGAGAGGAAACTGTCTGTTATGGCGAGCATTTGTTGTTAAAAGAGAGAGTTGTTGTACCTCTTGTCGCTCTCGAGTATGTGCACGTGTGCACTTGGGAGCGGCTCGTGAACTGCACATCTCTAGAATTGTTATTGTTTGAAGGGCTTATTCTTGTGCATTATGAATAGTTTTTCACGCGCCTACTGTTTATATTGTATTGGGATTTGAAATGTGGAGCTTTCCTGATGTAGCCAGCACACAGGTTGAGTCAGTTTTACCTGGCTGTCTGAGGCTGTTTCAGCTGTGGGCTCCGTTACTTTACCACTAAATAAGGAATTCACCACCAAACATTGATCTCTTGCTTTTATTAGTGAGGACCGCATTTTCCATTACAACCGGTCCTCATGTAAAGAGGTCCAATACCGTGGCGCTTTACATAACAGTTACTAAAATATTCGTCTTCATTGTTGTGAAAAACAGCAAGCCCGACAACTCTAAAAAGTGTCCATATAAGTCAGAGGCCTCCGCATCTGGTAGGAAAACGCTTTAATAATACAGGTTACAGTAAGCAGCATCCTTGATCCCATCACTTTCCTTTCGCCAAAAAAACAGACAGTAATCTACAACGACATCTACTGACGACATACAGGCATGTGAAACAGACATATTCGGATCCATTTCTTCCTCCCGTGCTGCAGGTGGCGCTAGAACGAGAGTAGAATTCGTAGCCTTTTCACTCTCGTTGAACCACTTCCGTATCGGGTCACTTCCGGTTCAAGAACACAGTTGTGAAAAAGAAAGCAGGAAAACGCACAGTGTGTGTGCTGTTTTATCATCAGCTGTGGCACCTTTACTATCGCTATGTTTCAGCGCTCGCAGCGGGAATGGATCAATGCAGAGGTGAGAGTCTTGGTAGCACAACTCCCAAACCCGATGCTGCGACTCGATTCATAGCATATGGTTATAGAGGCATTTCGTAAGCCACGCAATCAGATCTAATCTTTGCTTGACTTAAGTACGCAGGGCTTAATCACATGTGCAGTTGTCTATGAATGGCCGGCAAGATATCCCCTGCCTGAACACTACAGATACATTACGGCATTCTCTCGTCTGCCCTGCTTTGACTCTCTTATTCCAGCAGTAGCTACTATGGGATCCATATCCTGTTTAAAACTGCCCATAAATCGTGGCCGTCCAGCAAAAGTACCTTCCAATCTGGGGTTTTGAGCCAATACTTAATCTGTCAACTCACCTTAATTTCCACTCAGTACAATTGAGTAAATCTGCATAGAACATAAATGCGGTAACAAATGGGGTTGTGTCTTCCCCCAGCGGCTAGTGTGTGGCAGATGATGCATTTTGACGTCTTACTCATTACCATTGGCGTTCTTCGCTATGTGTACTTTGGGTCACACCCCAACATATACCTTTGACTTGTCATCAATCTGAATCATGTGCAGCCGTATTTCCTTATAAGGCCGGGTCGGGTGGCTTAGTGGACAAGGTGTCTTTTGTAGGGGGGCCTGTGCTCGACCTCATGTCACAAAGTTCAAATCCCGGCGGGTCCACTCAGCCTTTAATCCTTCTAAGGTCGATAACATGAGTACCGTTGGGTAATAATAAACACCTGTTATTCAGTGCCACGAGACACCCAACGGGGGCTTGACAAATGCAGATGTTATTTCCTCGGTTGCTCCACATTCCATCATACTTTTATATTTTTCTACATTATGCTAGCTTCAATTAGTACACAATGCGTAATACAATTCAAAATAGTTTCAAACAGGTGTCCAGTCCCATACGTGTTGCCCAGGGCCCCAGAAATACTTAAGACAAAGTACAATCAATTAACCGGAACACAGCTCCAGAGATGCAAACCTCAAAACCCTGCGAACATCATTGATTTCCCCAAAAACCCGACCGGGAGCTCAGCTTGGGAAGACGGCGGCTGCACTAGTGCTTTTATGAAAGACTTGTGCGCGTGCATGTGCATCTGTGCCAACAAATAATATCCACTCAGCGGTCCTAAAACCGTCCCACATAAGGTTTAAAAACACACCTTAGCACGAGGAGAGAAGATATGTACGTGTGGAATATATATGTAATATTTTACCCCAAATTCATATTCATATGCATGGTATGTACATAAACATTTAAAAAAACACTAATAAAAGCAAAGCTAAAAGCTACCTAATTACAAACAGAATTGCTTAAGCTTAACTAAAGCCGAGACCGTTGCATTGCAAATGCTTGTTGTGGATTATGTCTGACAGGTCGTATCAATTAATTTCGTAAAGACTTTTATGTGATAGATAAAAAATTCAATACAAAAAAAATCGTATCTTTTTGGTAAATTGTTGTAGGCGTGCTGTATCTAGTTTTGTTAATCATGATGCATTTGATTTATATTGTGCTAGTAATATCTAGGTTTTAAAAAGTATTTTTCATCACTTACCCAACGGAACCAATTGTAACTTTATATATAGGGGGAATTACGTCATTATCAGAATTTTAAGTTTTGAATTTGGAGATTCTTTGTCAGTTACATGGATTGCTGCAAAGCTGGGGAATTCGATGCACTTTTATTATCTTTAATCCGTTGCATGCGTCCGACGGCCCTTGCCTTCCGACGTCACGGTGGTCGTAAGACGGCCGGGGGCCACCCAATTTGCACATGCGTGGAATTCACCCTCACCAAGTGGGAATTCCAGCCGCGCCCAAAGTGTTAATATCAGTTTCAAAGGGTACATTCAGAGAAGTGGCCACTTATAAAGAGGAAAGATTACAATATGGTATATTGAAGACCAGCTCCACGGAGTTAGTAATTTGAGAGTCGCTGGACTTTAAAGTATACTTTCTAGGTCTATACCAGTCAAAAAAAGAATATGCATGTTAGACCATATGATAAGGATGGGAAAGGCAAATTACATGACTATTACTGTTACAATATACTGTGGAGCATCTAGGCCAAACCTCCTAGAGAGAGAAAATAGAAGAAGAAAGGGTATCTTGGAAATATTCTAAGAAAAGCAAGACTTCAAAATTGAGCAACTTCAAGTCAAAGTTTGATGAGTTGGACACTGTTTTTAGCTATTTCCCATTATCAGTCTAGTTCTGCAGAGGATGCATTCGTTAACATGCATACGCAAATACATAGACAAGAAACAGCAAACATGAATATGTGTATATGCAAATTCACAGAGAGGTTATAGAAAGGGACTGATTGGGAGCCAGCCACGCCCTGCACTAGCATTTATCAGGGGCGAAAGCATAGATCCTCAATTAGACATCAACGCCTACATTAATAGAGAGCAAAAACATAAAGGAGTCGATTTGAGCTGGAGTGGTTGTGGACTTTGTTTACTGAACAACTGCCAGGGTGGTATAAACTGATCCGTAACAACTGATTTCAATTGATTGAGGTGAAAATCTATAAAGCAGAAGACTGTGTATTCCATCTCTTCCTCCGGGATCTTTATGTGACTCATTAGCCGGTGTCTATTTGACAGCTTTGTGGTCACACACAGATACAAAAAATAAAATACAAATGTTACTTACCCGGGTCAGTGAAAACCGCCCTCAGGTGGCTGACCAGGATCATTAAAGTAATGATATGGATGACAGTTGTATGGATAGGAAACAACACACTGGAAAAAAAATTTTTTAAATGTCAGAAACAAAGAAAGAGTGAAAACAACTGCATAGATAGATCGTTTAAACTTCGGAGTTATATGCATTATCAGAAACTAGAAACAACTCAGGTGGTTATTGGACTTGCCGCATAACATGAAAATCAGGAATCCTGATCAATGTTCAAAGCAGCTTTGCCTCCTAGTGTGGTATGTTATATCGGATAACAGTATTCAATGTACGTTCGTCCATACTGGAAAGTTCACGGCCTATAGATATCCTTAAAACCTGACAACAGTGGAGCCTTCAGTACCTATGTATAAAACCTTAAAACAGCACAATGCAACTCCAGAATCTAGCCAGCTTTCACACAGAAAGGGTACAACTGCCTTGAAGGCCATAGGTATTTGATTAGAGGGCACTAGCTGTAGGCAGAATAATGAGGTTCATACTACCAACACATAGCACATCGTGGGTGCGCGTAGCGTGTAACAGAAATTACCAGGGCCGCTGGAATCATGCGAGTGAGCAAGCGTGGCCGTTTTCGCCCTATTACAGATTTACCGCATTTGTCAAATAATCCATCATTTGGTGCATTATATGTAGATTTAAAGGAAAAAAAATGTTTTCTAACTCAAACGGCTCAAAAGTTACAAAAAATGCAGTGACATGTGTAGCGGCGCAGTGGAAGGCAATTTGCAAAGCTGGACTGGTCACTTTTCTATTGCTTATTGCTATATTTGGATGTTTAACTGGTCATAATGAGGTGCAACCAATGCCCAGGCAGTGCTACCAAGTTTAAATAAGCATTGGAAATGCAATAGGTCTCGCATTAGAAAAGTTGGAGCTATTGGGCTTGTAAATGACAAATATTTTATTTATTTGTTGGTTTTTAAAATAGCTAAATTGATATCTTTGTCATTTACAATGCCAATAGTTCTAACTTTCGCGATTGTGACACCTATAGCATTTGGAATGCAACATGTTTTGTATTTACTTGACTTAGATGGCAGCTCTGGTCGTTAGGCCACATCTCTAGAGAGCAGGAGAGTGCAGCAGGGGAGAGAAGCTCATCAAGGGGTGTCGGAGGATAGGGGGGGCAGCTGGAGTTCTTGGTGCTGGCTTCACTGGCCCGGGACCGTGGGGGTCGATCTTGGGCTAACTTGAGGGTTGGTGATGGGCGGAGTAGGGGCAAGGGGTCTTGTGCTGCACGCAGGCAAGGTATCGCGGGGTGGCAAGTGATTGTGAAAGTTATTGTTTAAAGGAAAGGACGAGGCGGATATTACATGTGTAGCAACATCATATTGTTGGAGTTCACTCGTTGGTGAAGAGGCACGCAAGGTATACTGGAGGGATTAGGCATATATTTGTGAGTAAGGAGCTGGTGCGGGCTCCCAGCAGAGGCGACCAGTAAATTGAGCGATTAAGGCATAGAATGTCATTAAGAGCGGTCCCAGTGAAATGTACGGGTGGTTGGGCTCGGGGTGATAGCAGGGTGCAAAAGAGAAACTGTGGTCGAAGGAAAGGGCGCCAAAGGGATTAGAGGGATGGTGCACCAACGCAGGCAGCCACAGAAGACCCGGCGTAAGGGGTAAGTGGCAGGAAAAAGGGGGTCGGCAGAGGAAAGGAATTGGTAAGACGAGGAGAACAGGGAGGGCGCATCAGCTGCGGGGTGCGAAGGTTAGGGGCTCTCTGGGAGGGAGGGGGGGCTCGGGAGGGACAAAGGGGTGGGGGGGGGCAGGACAGGCGGCGATACGGAAGGAATGGAGGAAAGAGGGGATATTACATGCAGAGCCCATCATGTCGTATGGATGGCACTAGAGGGTGAATAAGCACTAAAGGCATGATGGAATTAAGGATGGATTGTGGATGAACTGGTTGGCTATGAAGGGCGCACAGCAGAGGGTAAGAGGGAAAGTTCACGTTGCAGATACTCGAAGACAGTAATTGAGCCGGGATGCATAAAACGTCATTAGGCGCTGTCTCGGGTAAGTTGTCTGGGGTTTAGGCTCTGGTGGGATGGCGGGATGCAGAAGCTAATAAGGGGTGGGGGACAGAAATGGCGCCAAAGGAAGTGGGGATGGGTCACTACCGCAGGCGGTCAAGTAAGACACGGCGTAAGGGGTGGATCAAGAACAAGAAAAAAGGGGGGTCATCAGAGGATAGGGAGTGGTAAGAGTAGGAGGAGGCGAGACCTATTGCATTTTGAATGCTTGTTGTTTCTGTTAGTGGGCGGGCATTATCAGCCTCTTCACCCCCTAGTGTCTCCCTCTCCTGTCCTGTGTCTTTGCCCATCGGCGGCGGTGGTGCCACAGGTTTTACTTTATAGTCATTGTGCACTGATCTGTGATGTAACAGCTGTGTGGCTATGTTTGCGGAAGTGTGGATACAGTTTATTGGTTTATCTGTATCGTTGCATGCCTTTATGCAGTAATTACTGCAGATCGGCCGAGCCTCAGAGAGCCAAGCCCACTGCATTGCTGCATCCACATGTGCAGAGGGCATTTTGGATATTGATGAGAGCATATTATAGTTGACCTTGGTTTCCATAGCCGATTGTTTTGGGTCTGGGCCAGTGGCTGTGCCACCGGATTGATGCCGGTTTTTCCCGGCTTGCGAGGGGAAGAGAGCTCTACAGGTTTGTTGGAGGCCTGGGCGGCCTGCTGAAATTCAACTTGAATGGTTCAAGTTGAACTTGAAAGCGAACCAGGCAATTGTTTAATATCATGTGCCTGCCGAAGATTAAGAATATGTAGTAATATATCTGTTGCCAACGTGCTTATATCTATTGCCAATATATGGTTGAGGATATTTAATGAAGGTATCCAAAACCTTTTAAAGAAAAAAGATGTGTAACAACCGCATTGTGTATTGACGGTGAAGTATTATGAGCCTCAGGGGTACTGCGGTCAGTACAGATGCGCTAATATTTTAAGAAAACACATTTGGACTGTTTATCCTTTGGTGGGGGGACAAAGAGCAACACATTCGGTTGGCCCGTGGGCTTTCAAGCCCGGGCCGCCCGCCAGTCGACCACCTGATGCCCAATAGCCCTGGTTCAAGCACAAAAGGGTGCGCGGTCAGGGTGTGCTTGCCCACCACCCCCGTGCTAGTGCGGATGCGGCGAGGGCTGGGGCTTGGCAGCAGGGGCCTCTCCCCTGTATTCACAGGACCCTCTGGGCCGTAGTTCAATAGAGCTGTGTTCAGCTATGCCCCAACCTGGCAGTAGTAAGAGACCCTCTTATCCTGCTGCCCATTCTCACACGGCGACAGTAGCGTAGCAAAGGAGGTTTAATGGAGGTGTGTTTATTTCTTATTGAAAAATCTTCTGCCCTGTTCAGAGCCATCGGCGGGATCATAGGGGGAGGGGCGCACTGACGTCTACCAGCACGGTATGGCACACCAAGGCAGGGCTACTGTGGAAGGGAAATCCAGTTTGTATATACGTCACTCCCCGCACTCTCAGCGGACTACCAACAGCAAGAGGGGGGGTTTCAGGGAGCAGTTAGTTACTATGGCTTGCATCAGACGTTGGTCTGAACCCAACAGAACATTTTGCGGCCATGGCGAAGGGCGGGGTATGGACCCAGTCGGAGAATGCAGTGCTCATGGGGCAGCAGGGAGGAGGACTGGCAGGTGGGGGCGTGGGCATAAGTTATGCAGTCTTGGTGCCTTCATCCTTCTAGGCTGGTAGGTTGGTGGCAATTCCTACGAGGGCTACGGACAAATGGGCGGGGTGGTGACGGGGCGCGGTCTGGGAAGGGAGGTGATTGCGGTAAGGAAGGCAGGGAGGACCGGGGGTTCTTGGCGGTGGTGTGGCCTTCAAGGGGGGCAGGGCGTGTAGAGTGGGAAGTTGGGACACTTGGGGATGCAGGTCAGGTATGGGCAAATGCTGGTCAGCGGTTGGGGGATATCAGTATGGCTAATTAGGATGAGTGAGTGATGTGGGGAAGGTCACAGGGCACGGAAGGAGGTGCAGGAGAAATGGGGATATGGGTGACGCTTGGGGAAGGAGATTGAATCCCTGACTGCGGGAGGCTAACGTTGGAGGGTGCGGATGTCCGGGAGGGAGTAACAGGAGTAAGGTTGGATGGAGAAAACAAGACGGAGGGCATTGCTGTGGGGAGGAGAAATGCGACACGGCCGCAGCAGGGGGCGGAGCGGCGATGAGGGAGAGACACGGCCTGGCGGCCGTGAATAGTGTGAAGCAGCAGGGGCCTTTGAAGTGAAGCTAAGCTTCACTTCAAAGGTGTGGGAGGAGTGCTGCTGGGGAACAGATGGCGATTTGATGATGTGTGCGCGTATTTTAGGTCAATGCGCTTGCGCATTGACCTAAAAGCGCACAGGCACAGCATCAAATCGCCAGTCTAGGTAAACCTTGTTTAAGCCCCTATAGTCTCGCTCAATTCGCTTGCGCATTGAGAGGAGAGACATAAAAATGCCGAAATAATGAAGTAATACTATTACAAAATATGCTGCGTTATGCTGCATAATTTGCCTTTTCTCCTGGATAATTTACTCAATCCTGTCGCATGATTTGGCCCTCTCATAATTCCTATGGCCCTGACTACTTTGTTGAGGGTGAAGCATCTGAATTTTCTGCTTCACGAACTTGCATTCATGGAACTATGGTGCCACCATGTGTTTATTTGAGGTATTGCAGGCAAGCCACACGTGTGCGTCTTGCCAATAATTGTTTTTAGTTGCCCGGGTTCTTACGGACTTAAATAAAAGGTATTTAAAGAAGGAAGCCAGAATGCTAGATAAGATGCTAAAGTGGAGCATTTGTATTTCTATATTTGGAAGATGCCACTATACATAGATTAAATGTAGTAAATAGAAGCTCTGTTGTAAAAATAGAGTTCTGTAATAATTCGTACCTAGTGGTCCACATTAATCCAAATATTTGCTGTTGCTCCCCCAATTAATCAGCCAGAGTGGAGCTCCTATTTGTGGCACAGTGTTGCAGATGCTACTGACTTCTCAACATTGGAGCACTGCAGGTGACTGCCAGACCAAGTTCAGGAGGCCACGGGGCAGGCAGGGTGAATTGATAGCCACTGGTGTCCTGTGGGCCATCCAAATACAGCTCTTCAAACTGTGCCAAATACAACCCTTTCAGCAATTGACTCTCACAGTAGCCAAGGTGAGCAGTCACTGGGTTTTCTGGGATATGTTGCGTGGCAGCCAACCTTAACAATAAACCAACAGACAGGAAGGGGTAAATCCACATGTGTAGATTCAGTCCTGTATGACTACACCCAGGAATAACTTTACACTCATAGATAGTAAAGTTACTCCTAGGATCAAACTTAAATGTCTCCACCCCCTGGTGCAGTCTCGTACCACATGATTTATAGGTGTAAAATTCCTACACATAATTTATGTAATACTATTTCCTATGAGGTATTATTTTAAGTCCCTGCAGCTATAATTTTCTATGGGAATATGCTACAGTACCTGTGAGTGGCCATGCGTGTACTTGACTTACTTCAAGGCCAGGCTGACGTGCATTTACTTCTGTTCCGAGTAGCTTATGAATAGCGATAGGCTTACTCTTTTGCGAGTGGGTGTCTGGGTTTAAATGTCCAACCCTAAACCCCTCCTTATCAATACATTAACTATCTCCCATGTTAAGTGTAAATATTTCTATTTTCCAGCTACTCCCCAAGGTTCGTCCACCATCTACTAATACAACGTATACCTAAGAGTGCGTAGATCTCTGCACACAGGGCGGGGCAGTCCATATACAAAAGACAGTAGAGGTCTCCGCCCATATGGTTGTGAACAGCATTTTGTAGTACTAGTAGGACTATTTTTGCACCACTAAATGTACTGCAACATGCAGTTTGTGAATAGGCCACACAAACTTCAATGTTCAGCCCAGCGCTTATATTTTAATGAAAATAATGCACTTTTAACCACAGCAGTACTAAATACTATACAATGCAATCAATCATACAAGATATAACCCCTTGGTGTGATTCTTCTTGATGGTGGGAACCCCTTGGTTCCCCTTTACCAGTCCGTCCTGGCCCTTTTCTGGTTGGTTCCCCACTACTGGTAATCATGTAAAGCATGAATCAAGCCCAGGTGCAGTCTTTATATTTCGCACACTCGAATACAAATTCAGGTCAAGATTGTTTTTGAGTCTCACCAAGTTGTGGTGTGTAGATAGGTCATTGTCTGTTACTTGCTCCTCTAGAGGCCAGGCTAACCTTCATCGTCTGATGCGAGGGTCAGGGGAGAGAGGATCTACCATGGCTACCAGGTATGCAAGGCACAGACCAAGTCTATCTAAGCGCCTGCCAAGACCAGTCCCAAAATGCTGTGACTCGGGTGCAGGTGTGGAGCTGGCTGCAACAGTCTCCTTGGATCACGGACCTCACTTTGGAATCCAATGGCAGTTTCAGCCCAACAGGCCAATGGTGATCCCATAAGTTGTAGCTTCAAACTGGAGCAAAGACAGATGCAGTCGCAATTGTGCCCATGGTGATCATGGCAACTGCAGAACCCGACCTAGACAAAGTCAGGTGCAGCTTGTAGCTGTTCCTGCCAGGAAGCACAAGTGAGTGTCACGGAAACCCTCTGCCACATGGGTCACTCTCAGACTCACTGTCCCGCAGCTGTGTCTCGCAATCTTTATCTCTAGCTCGCTCAGACCCAAAAAGCGCATTCAAGTTCAGTAAAGGAGGCTAATTCGGTCTCCAGAATTGATGTCACTACTTTGCTTGCACCAATCTATTTTTGGAACAGTGCTGAATTTAAAATGGGAGCCATAAAAGTACAGAAAAAACGTGCCCAGTGTTAACAAAACTTTTGTTGTCAGGCTTTCAATGCAAATCAGCAATCTTTTATTGCAGATCACATGTGATGATGTGAGCACAGTGTAGTAATAAGAGTTGAGATTGGCAGTCACTATCATAATTTAACATTTTTTTGTTATTTGTGCTGTTGACGTAAAGATCTGTGTTTCTTGCTTAGATACAGACCTTTCATGAAGACGCGTTTCTTTCAGTTTCAGAACATTTTTGGGCAGAGAAGGATTTGTTACGAGGTAGCCATTATCTAGGGTAAATGCAGTGGTCTGAGGGATTGTGTGACAGGGGTGTTTATTTAAGGAAACCGGATTCACAGCTTGCAGTGCATATGGCTTGATCAAGCATTTCGTTCCTTCCCCAGTTCCCATCTTGGAGCAATTGCGAGACGCTGCTCTAGACCATGTTTGCTTTTCTGGCATAGCTGGATTCGTTTCGAGATCTTACTTTCTTTTTGCAGTTCAATGTTTGATGTTTTATTCCACACAGGTTTCTTTTTTAACATGTGTTCTTATTTGAGTCACAACACTATCACAGTAACACCAGTTAGGGGACAGAAAATTGGCTAAAAGCCATTTACATTGGCAACCCAATAGCTTGGAGCTCGGGCTGTGCCGAGGCCTATTAGCTTTACCAATGCTTGTTCTTTCAAGTGTCCTCTTCAGGCCGCTCTTCAGATACAGCCGTCGGCGAGAATGATGCAGTTAGCATAGGACTGTATCCAACCGGTTGCATCAACAGCACAGGCACAATGAAATGTAAGGTTACTACACCTGACTACCATCCCAAATGAAGGAGAAATTAGGGCCAACCAAATGGGCAGGGCTGCCCTAGAGACTTCCTCAACTCACACAAGAGAAACTACAGTTCCTACCCACCCCTGCCATCCACCAATTACAATGCTCATCGGCAAATCCGTTGCTATAAGCAGAAGCACAGTGCTGTGCAGTCTAGCTGAGAAATGTTAGCCATACATGTGGTCTCACTGTACCAGGTTGCTTTTGAAACAATAGGATCTCACATTGCTAAAGAAGACTACATGGACTACTTCAACCATGTCCTCACATTCAATAATTGTTGCCGACATTCAATAATTGTTGCCGACAGCCCTTCTGGTCTTGACGTCCTCTAGGGCCATTCTGATTCCATCTTTGAAGACCAACACAAGAACACTGCCAACGTCCACTGCAGTCCAGAAAATAAGTACTTTCAAGCTGAGAATAAAAAGCTTTGAGAACTTCTATTTTTATCTATGGGGAGACAATAGGTGTGGTGACTCAGCATTAAGTCCTCTTCTCCTTGTGTGTGAGTACCAAAGGCAAGATAGTGCTTCATATTGAAAGGTGGGATTTGCGGTATGGCTATTGATTCAACATCATTCACAAATATGGAAAGGGTAAAAATCTAGACTGTTCACCACTCTTCCTCTTGGCTACATTTATTTATTTACAACAGCACCTCAATAGATGGGAGCAGCCAGTCAAAGAGGTGACAATGCCTGCTGGAATACGTAGAAATAAATACTGTGAAAAATACTAGAATAAATGTGTTGGAGTACCTATTTAGTGATGAAGGAAATACAGAAACAGAAAGGACAATGCCCCCAACTAAGAAACTAAACAGGAGAGATTACATCTCCAGATTTGAAGGACGTTTGGTGTTATACTCCAATGAAATTCAGATTCGGATCAGTATTCTAATGCTTGACGAAACTCGGGCATCAGCTCAATGGATTAGGAAACTTGGGTTTCAGTTCAAGTGACTATCTACATATTCCTGTCCTACAGGTTATGACTCAATACCCTGGAGAATCACTTCAAAAAAGTCACAGTGGATGCAGAGTGAAGAGAAGAAACAGGCAGCAACGACAGAGGAAAAGCCAGAGAAAAAGAGGCACAGAACTTGCATTGCCGGGGTGTTCTGGGGAAGTCTTCTTGTTAAGGACGCTTTGCTAGCTGTCTTCTATCCTCCCTTCCAGCCTTGCCAGTACATATCAAAATGGCTGCAATAACCCTGCTAACTTTACTGACAGGCTGTGTCGCCCAGCGAGATCTGGTTCTATGAGGCTGCTGTGGTCCTGATCGCCTGCCATCAACGACACCGGACACCAGTTCCGTTCAGGAAAAGGAAGTCGAGGCAGACGACGATGACCAGGGACAGAGAAGGACGTTGTGCATGACGCTGTAAGAATACTAAGAATAAAGATTACCTTAATGATTGGCGGTTTCCTGTCGTGATTGCTTGAACGGTCTTGTGCTTCTTTTCTTTTCTTTTTTTCTTGTGCTCTTATCGGCACCTTCCTTTTCTGCTGTCTTTTCTTCTCTTATTTTCTTTTGTTCTAATGTCTTTTCTTTATTTTTTCCTTTCTCCTTTTATTTGCACTGTCTTGTGCTTCTGTTCTGTGAACCTAGTGTTCTTCGGCACTTTTTCGTTTTTCCTTTGTTTTGCCTGTTCCTAAGATGGCCGCCGCTTCTTTGTGCCCTGCTATTGGTCCTTTTTGCCTTCTTCCAAGATGGCCGCCGAAATCTCATGCGATTTTGGAGTCAATCTCGGTGCTTGCCTGACCGCCCGGTTATTGTTGGCGCTGATTGGCTGTTGCGCCTGACCGAAAAATGTCCGCTCTCGCGAGAGTTCGCGCATTATTTTACTTTCTCAAACGCATTTTGTAGATCAGGTCACTTACCGGCGCTACTCCTGCCAGTCAGCTCAGATCTTGCTCTGCGCTGTTGTCACGGCCGTGGTGGGCTCTCGCGCTGTGACTTCTTCCTCATCCGACCCAGGGTGAGCTCCTGGTGTTGCTTTCCTTGTCTTTCGGGTACCAGAAGGAGTAATAAAGGAGGAAATGTTGGCATTCAAAAAGATCCATGAAGAGCTCTGAGAGACCAAGAATGGCATCATGATGAGAGGAACAAGAATAGTAATGCCCAGAGCACTGAGGAAACAGACGGTAGATCTGGCACATGAATCACACAGAGGCATGGTAGCAACAAAGAAAATGCTATGGAAAAAAGTGTGGTTCCCGGGACTAGACAACATGTTTGAGGCCGCAATCACTAAATGCCATGTCTGCCAAGTGACAGGGCAGCCGTCCAAGCCGGAACCGCTAAAAATGTCAGAACTATAGAAGGCGGTGTGGACCGAATTGGCAGCCAACTTCTATGGCCCCCTGGAGACAGGAAACTATCTGTTAGTGATAATAGACAAATTCACCAGATTTCCCATTGCACGGCAAGTGGCGTCAACGTCTAACGTGACGCTGCCAGTCATGGATGATGTCTTTGCAGAATGAGGATCTCCACAAACTCTAAAGACTGACAATGGCCCGCCCTTGTCAGGAGAGGAGTTCAGAAGATTCATGGACTACCTAGGGATCCGCCACCGGAAAATAACGCCCCTGTGGCCACAGGCGAATGGGATGGCAGAAAGGTTCATGGGAACGATCAAGAAGGCTATACAACGAGTTAAGATAACTCAGATATTGATAGGGCAGGCCCTATGTCAGATACTAAGGGACAACAGAAACACTCCTCACAGCTATATGTCTAATGAGGTAATGTCAAGAAATGTGTGTTTTGGAACAAGGGGGGAGATGTCGTGCCCTGGAGAGTGGTCACTAGGACCCTGCAGCACGAGTGTGGGAGGGGGCCGACACCGGACACCAGTTCCGGTCAGGAAAAGATAGTCGGGGCAGACGACGATGACCAGGGACAGAGAAGGACGTTGTGTATGACGCTGTAAGAGTACCAAGAACAAAGATTACCTTAATGATTGGCGGTTTCCTGTCGTGATTGCTGTGCAAGGACACGACACAGCTCAGATATGCACAGAGTGAGTGAGAGAATGTACCTGTGTGTAATTAAATTAAAGAATGCAGTAGCGGATGCATAAGATGAGAGCTGTATCACCAAGAGTTGAAGACGAAACAATTGTGTCGGAATAAGAAATGTGCCGAAATTATTCACTGCAGGTTCAAGATTCTTACGCTACTGTTTCCCCCTGTTCAACACTTTCTGGGACAGAACAACTCCTTTTACCAGATCATTCACATCAATGGTCATGGTACACTTAGTATGATGCGACCAAGGTGGTAAGGTAGGAACTTTAAAGATAGCTTATTTTATAGATTTGAACGCCATTTTTTGTACCTTTAATCAGTCAAATTGGATTTTTTCCAAGTGGACCCGTCATCATAGCGAACCCAACCTCAAACCTTTTGTAATATTCACAGAGCCCAGAAATGTTCTCAATTGTTTTCGTTTTTCAGGGCACCCATTTGCTTAATTGGTTTTTACAAGTTCTCTTTTGGCTCAGTTCCTTTTGATGAAATCCTGTGACCGTAACGTTCAACAGTTACAGCCAGTGGCCTAACGAACGTTGAGGGAGCCCCTGTACAAAGTACATGCAGGGGCCCTCGACACTGCAGATCCAGTTCGAAACTCTCAGGCTAAGTACCTTCCAGTGGCGGAGGAGGGCCCCACACACCACTGGCGCTGCAAGGGCTTTTGTTGCGCCACTGGGTGCAGCCAAGCCAAAGAATTTGCACTTTTCACAAAGAACACATTATCTTACCCAGTAAAATAGGCAAACCGCCTTCCAATCTTCAATTGAGTTTTTCCACAATTTAATTAAAAACCAATACATCATCCTGGAAGGTGATCACTCATTGCATGTGCCCAAATAAAGACTCACAGCTCACACCCCTAAATCTACTCCCTCACAACTCACCTTTCCCTCACCCCAGCCGGTACGAAACACGGGAATTCCTGGCAGCCCAAGAGCCCACACCACTACTCCTCACCCTCAAAATAGGATCCACTCACCAACAACATACTTAACAGCCCAGCTCAGTCCAAAATATCACCACTAATCACTTCCCCTACCTACCAACTCCTCCAGCCACCATCCCACATACAAACCACACGTTTCCCCTCGCAGACCTCTCAGGGAGCCAAGCGAGCTGTTCATGGTACCAACTCCTACTATCCAACATCCCCTCGTGCCAAGACGCTGAAGACAAGTTCAAAGAGGCCCATTCTACTCTTACATCAGCCCATATTTACCAACAATGTACCAAGACATCTCAAATCTCACTCCCACCGACTTTCACTCTATGACTCTGGACAACCCTAGCCCATACAATATGAAGCAAAACACCTGCACTCCCTCCTCATTAAATCAAATGCCCATGTCCAAGCTAAATGAGAGACTAACACGCATTGAAAACAGACTAGAGAATGTATTGCAGGGTCTCAACAATATCACAATAAACCTAAACATTTTCAGAATCCTGCCTATCACCCTCCCTAGATGCAACAGCAGACAATTCCTAAGAAGAGCCAAGACACTGCCACACTGCTGGATCACAAAGCCTTTCAACAACAAAGCACAGAGGCTTAAAGAACGAGTTGCGCAATGTCTCTGAGTGAGGCAAGGCAGCTAGCCAAATCCTACAAATTGGTACCTAATAGAACTAACCCCTCCTCTAAGATCCAGGTTATCACTGGATTAGAGAGAAACACCACACCAACAAGAATGACCAGACCATCAGCACACCTCATCAATATCCCTTGGACGGGTTACCCAGCGCTGGTTCACATCCTTCCCTCAAAACCGCTCTCAACTGGGGTGTCCCACAATGCTCTGTCCTCTCGCCCACTCTGTTCAGTGTCTACATGGAACCCCTCACCATCATCCTCAACCAGGAAAACATCTCCTTCCATCTATATGCAGATGACATCCAGCTCTACATGGAAATCTCCTCACTAGACAAATGACACTGGCTAAATGACACCTTCAAAGATGTCCAACACTGGCTAAATCAACCACCCAAAACTCAACCAAGCTCAGACAGAAATTCTCCTCATCTCAAAAACAGATCAGTCCACTTGGATGGTAGAATGGTTAAACGCCATAGAGGCTTTTAACTGCAATATAACACCAGCTGGCTCTGTCAAATCTCTATGATTCACACTGGACCCCAAACTGATCGAAACAGGCCACACAAAGAACAGTGTGAAGACTGCCTTCTACAAGCTGAAACTTCTCCACAAAATCAAACCATACCTACCGCCGAACAATCTCAAATCTGCCACACACGCGCTGGTGTTGTCTACTATGGGAACTCCGTCCTCACAGGTTCGGCCAAATCCCACCTTGCACTCCAAAGAACAAATCTAAAAGCAGCAGCCAGAATAGTCACAGGAATCAAACATTATGACCACATCTCCGCTGAAATAACGGAATTGGCTCCAGATTGAAGGTCACTGCAGCTTCAGAGTGCCTGCCTTACTCACCAAGCTCCTCACACTGGGAAACCTCCTGACCTTGCTGCAAAACTCAAAAAGGCAGGTCAGATGAGTAAAACGAAGAAACTCAAAGACCCTACTCCTCATTCCCCCGACAGCCCACAAACAAAAAACACTGGCACGGTCTTTCTTGAGCAATGCCTCTAAAATCTGGAACTACATACCAGTACATATCAGGATGAACCCTTTCCCTTCCTGTACTTCGAGACATCTAAAGGATCTCTTCTTCATCCGACATCCCAACTAATGGATCATCAATCGCCCAATGTTACAGATTCTCCTTTCCGCTCTCCCTACATCTCCTCCTTGTCATTTGTCCTCCTTCGTGCTCAACCACTGACTTGATCAGACTTTACTCAGCTGTCCTTATTATACATGCTATTGTGTTATGAACATTTACTGATGTGAAGCGCTCCGATAGCCCCGCGATTTTGCCAGCAGTATATAAAGCTCTTAAATAAATAAAACATTTTCTAGGACACAGAGGAGTTAAACCCCTTCTCAAAAGGATTTTGTGATGGTGAAATGCACAATCCAAGCTGATAAATGTGGTAACAGATCTACTCTCTCTGAAGTAAGCAGCTTGTAAGTTCAATTGTAGAAAATGTGTCGTTTCCGATGCGGACACCCACTCCTGATTCTTTGGTAGAGTATGGCAAGCAACAACTTTTTGTTTATTCATTGAGCATGAACATGCAGAATCTCACTGAGCACAGATATGCACAATCTATTTTAGACTGATTTTATTTTAACTAAAAGAAGTGGGAAAACAAACTATGACGCATCTACTGGCCCTATGGATTTTTCATGGCCCATGGTCTTCAAAATCTTACTTAAATCTTCACTCAGAGTCTGACACATTTCTTTCTTAAGGTTTGAAAAGAATGGTATTTGCTTTCAAGCCAATTTGATGCGGAAAAATGTCCAATTCTTCACCAATACACCACTGTACTTGGAAATCAGATAGTCTTCTCACTCAGATAGGAATGGTCAAACAAAGACTCGTTGTTGTATCACAATTTCCTTGGAGTCGCCAATGCTGCAAATGTTGCCCTTTTATAGCTATACGTATGTTTCCCAAACACGGATTCCTGAAACTGAACAGTGGTAACAAAAATAATCTTTTCCCCACACTTCACCTGTATGCAAAAATATGAACATCACTGGACTACAATCTACTGTTTTGGAAAAAATAAGAACCAGAAACAACAATAAATTGGGATTCCAAATCAGCTAACACTTTTAAACCTAGTCCATAAATTTCAATATTGCACAAAAGAGGGGACATCAGGCACCTCATCCAACGTGAAAAACTCCATCGCTTGTCACCTCCTGTCACTGCCTTAGTCCTGAATACTCAAAACTAACTTGGCAACCTCCTCAAATAACATTAACATTTTTTACCACACTGATTGCCCTTTCCTTACAATTACACACAGGGACTAAGTAACTCATTTATTACATCTTAAATATTCCTTGTCCTCGGCTGGACACTTTTACCTCTGAGCGAAATGACTTCTGTATCCACATATAAAGCATTTTCCTTTGCTAATAACTATGTTTATTGTTATATTTCCATTTTCTCACTTTTTTTATTAGTAATGGAATTAACCATGGTAAATCCTACTTTACCTGTGTAGTACTCTACACTTATAGCATCATCTGTAACTTTCAACAAAGATGGATTACGAGGTTTCAAAACCTGCTCCTGAATATTTTTGCTACAACAAAAGACAACAATTTGACATATTAAAAACTCAACCAAATTACAAAAGCCAATATTGCAGACAAAATGTAAAGAGACACCACCTAAGCTTCAATTGGTTAATCATACACCTAGTAAGAATGGTATGTCTTTACATACAAATTACTTTGTAATATGTGGTTCCAAAGTGAAATGTTGGTTTAATCTATCCAAAGCCTTAGTAAAACATCATCATCTCATTCTGCCCTTCCCACAGGTGATGTCCCAGATGGAAGGTGCTCAAAAATGTTCTGTCACTCTATGACCAGGGGTTCTCCACCTAAGCGAAAATGTGACTAAGGCGGAACATTCCCACGGGGATACTGGCAACAGACAGAAAAGAAATGTCTCACCGGGTAGCGCTCCTTCCTAACCCAGGTGCTTTCCAGGGTTAACATATTTACAACAAGGGGTGGTGAGGGACAGAGTCTCTGAATTAAGCAGAAAGCTCTCACCCAGTCAAGAGATCAGGGCTAGATCCAACACCGTTTTCTAAATCGTTTTTGGCCACTATAGGTGTGGCAGGGTATACTCAGACATGAGTCCCTTTCTCACTGCTCCATCAGGATTCAAGCAAGCCGGGCCGAAAAGGCTGAAATGCCAGAAACCGGTCCCCGGTAGCTTGTCTCCTTTCTGGTAAAGAATTGGCTTGGTAGTTTAGTCTGCCCTGTTCCCATGATGCACTGGGCCAGGGACAGACTGATTTGCATATAGCCAGGTTCTGAGCTGGGATGGGGCAGTGAGATAAATAACGGTGATGGATCAAGCCCTGATCTTTGGACTGGGTAAGAGTGGTCTGTTTAACTCAGACACTCTGTTCATCATCACCCCCTTTTCTAAATCGTTTTTGGCCACTATAGGTGTGGCAGGGTATACTCAGACATGAGTCCCTTTCTCACTGCTCCATCAGGATTCAAGCAAGCCGGGCCGAAGAAGGCTGAAATGCCAGAAACCGGTCCCCGGTAGCTTGTCTCCTTTCTGGTAAAGAATTGGCTTGGTAGTTTAGTCTGCCCTGTTCCCATGATGCACTGGGCCAGGGACAGACTGATTTGCATATAGCCAGGTTCTGAGCTGGGATGGGGCAGTGAGATAAATAACGGTGATGGATCAAGCCCTGATCTTTGGACTGGGTAAGAGTGGTCTGTTTAACTCAGACACTCTGTTCATCACCACCCCCTTTTCTAAATCGTTCCAGGGTTAACATCAGTCTGAAAATGCAGATGTATATGAGCAAGACATGCAGTTACTGCTGACAGCAGTGGCTGATGGGGAAAGAAAGCCTTACTTTATGCATCCAGGGGAACTAGACAAAGATGCCCCTTGTCACTTCTCCTCTGTTGCCCTTCTAATTGAACTGGTAGTGCAGAGGAAAAGCCAACTAAGGAAATGGAAGGAATGCTTTTTGGTAGAATGTTCCCTAAGATACACCTTTTTTGTGCATGATATATTACTGACATACAACAGAGAAATCTGTGCCCAGAGGGGTCACCATTTTGCAAAGATGTCAGGTTTTTAGGTGAACTTTGAGATGGCCATAATGATTGTTAAAGACCAACAATCAGAAACAATGTAGAGACCAGAGGCATTATCTGCCCTAAATGAGTCAGAGATGGAATCTGGTACCCTGGTATGTATTTCACGCTAACGATCTATGGCCTATATAAAGCAAATTATCCCACTATACTTGGTGATTAGACTGACCAGCAAAAATGGAAACTGTGTTTAACCCATGGCTTGGTACGAATGTGGTTCTTAAATTAATATCCTTCCAAGCATTCCTGGTGGCTGTACCATTGTATAGTAGTTCCTATATCCCTAATAGGCTCTGCGCATTGGAATAATACACACTATAGATTTGACATAGGACTGAGGTCAGTATGTCTCCATCGAGTACATTAAACTTAATTGTGTGTCTGTGCCAGCTAACTCAGAGGTCACTAGAAACACTCTCGAATGAACAAGAAGGGATTAGTTTCTGACAACCGCATAAACATAACAACTTTGTTTCCCTTAGAGTCAAGACAATATCTTCAGAGTCGTGGAAACAATAGATTACAGTTTCACTTAGTCAATCGTGCATGCTTCGTTCCTACAGAGTTGCATGGAAATAGATAGACGGGGAGTTTCAATAAAAAGGGTTTATTGAACAGTCTTATTTCTCATGCAAGAGATATGAACTGCTACAATCGTAAGACAGAATGCAAAGTATAATGCGTACAGCGTGAACAGTAATATAAAATAGTACTGTAATAGCATGGTCTGTAGCTAGGACATATATAAAAATACATACACAAATAACACAGGCTAAAATACTCAACTGATGCTTCTAAAATAATCCTACCCCAGTGACCTAACCTAAGTCTAGTACGAGGGAAGAAGTAGGTGCTGTTTAGCTATAGTTTTGTTTAGTTGTGCCAAGAATTGCCAAAGGTTTCTCTAGGTTCTAATCAGCTCCATACCTTTAGAAAGAGAGAGGTTGGTATCTCTTTCCCGGGACTTGATCTCTAACACCCCGCAAGGGGCGTCAGAAACACAGGAGCTGGATTCTCAGCGAGGAGGATGACAGCGTCTGGTCAGTGCATCAGTTGGGGAGATGACTTCCTTCGGGACTTGCTGCGGCGAGCTGCGTCGTGCAAGTAGGTAGCCGAAACGCACCGAACCGTGCCTTGCCATAGCAAGTGAAGGTATATTTATACCTTGAAGGTGTTTAGGAATGCCAGTATTGATGTAAAAGTCGGGCATAAGAACGTCATGAATGAACCCCTAAGGAATAGATGTTCATGCATAATAAATGAGTTCTTGGAGAAATCAATATCCAAGCAAGGGGAAGTCCTAAAGGTTTAAGAGTCTGGTTTTCCAAGAACTTGTAGTGACGTAGATGAACGGATGTAAGTAGCCATGTCTGTATTTGGGTAGCAAGGACTATGCCTAAATAAGGGCTGGAGTTCTATGCTTAAATAAGGGCAATGTGAATTGTACCTAAATAAGAGCATGAAACAGGAAATTCTTACGGAATCTAAATCGATACACAACAACATCACAAACTGTGGCCCACTACATAAGGCCTGGGATACATTTTTCAATAACAGTAGGATACCAACACTACCAAAACCATTGATGAGGAGTATCAAAAGAGAGGGGGCGCTTGTACTCTCAGACACTAGGGAATTACACTGTGGCCAAACTGTGGATCGTGAGAGAAACAAAAAAGTATTGGACTTCTTGGGAGTTGGTCCAATTAGATGAGCAGGGGTGTGGAATTCCTATAGCCAGACGCCCAGGACATATTGTTTGGAGTCATGGGCAACAAATTTCCATGTGTATTTTGTCCTTGGGACAAGTAGGCCCAACCCCCTGCAGCACAAACCCTTAGGCTGCCAGTTTGAAGTACCACATTATGGATATGGGTAGGGCACTGTCTGCAGTTGAGGGAATAGTTTTGTCCATATGTTAATGCTGTTCAAACTTGTATTTATGGTTCATTAATTGAAAGCCTTTATTATTAGGGTAGGCACTCTAAGTAAATGTTGTAAGCTCTGACTGCACTTCTGACAGTGGTTCCAGTATAAAAATGTGTACACATGTTTTCAAAGTTTAGCAGTATGAGGCTATGTATAATGCTCCCAGAAGGCTCTCGGATTTGATGCAAATATTTGCAAAAGCTTGAAAGCAAGACTGAGGATTATTTTCTTTCAAAATAGAACATATATAAATAAATGAAAGCAGGGATAAAAACGTTTCACTAAACTTCTGTAGCATTTCAGGTACCATTTCTTTGCAGCATCATTTGGTAACATGCGTTGATGCATGCTAGTATTTCCCAAAAATATTCATAATGGAAAATCAGTGTAACCAGTTTCAATAAGATTATGGGAAACAAACAAGCCTTGGCAAAGTAAGTGGGTCTGAAATTGGTGGTCAGTTTGTCAATGTGTGAATTGTTTTGGCGTGGTTTTTGTAAAACCTTATTGTTGTGGGAGCTGGTGGGCCCTCTCTATTATAACAAACATTGGCAAAAGCAAAAATAGTTTTTGGTCTCAAAAAGCACACACTACCACAGTAGTTTCTGGCACTGAACAAAACTACTTTGTGTGCCGATATGCTACTTGTGAAAGAGCAGAATACTGTCGCTCAGAGTGAAGTCAGTCAATACAGAGAGGGAGAGACAGAATTTTAATAAACGCAAAACACCATGGTGAACTCCAGACCAAATTAGGGGCTTAATTATTAAAGAAATTCTCAAAAGTGCACCCATTGTATATGTCCTTGCATTATGTGCAGTTATACGGCTTTCGTGAATTCCCAAGAATTTACAGAAGTAGGACAAGAAATAGTACTCCTAGGCAATTTTTGTGAACTGCATTTTAGCATGAGCAAATATATGCATGTGTAGATCTACTCATGCGAAAATCTGAGTGTTTGTAAGTTGACTTTACCTACAACCACTTTTTCCCCAACTCTGGAAGACGGTTTACGTCTGCCATTGTCAGGAGTAAATTTCCAACATTTCTCAGTATGGGAAAAGATTAGAGAAGAGTTGTTAGAAACCCTTAAAACATGCAAGTTAGTAGGTTTGTGCAAATTCAAAAGGGCATTATAATCCTAGAACTATTGCTTACCACTACCTTCAGCCCCAGCATGTACATCTGCGGAAACAAGATGACGTAAAGGGATTGCACGTATTTAAACACTACTATGATATGAGCCCCGGCATAATCGGAGAGATTATATCAGAGCTCTTATATAATAAGATTGCAGCCTTAATTTTTCGCCACACTCATGGCACCTAAGGGACAAATGGATTTTGTTACAGGACAAGTAGATTTATGAAGCAACCTGTCCCATGGACAAGTAGATATTTTAATAAATCCCACACCCCTGGATGAGCCACTGTGGGATCTGCTTTGGATCCCCCAAACACCATAGCCCGGTTGACAGGTAGTAGGGCATGTTTCCCAGAATTATAAGGCAATATAGTTAAAAAATAAATAAAGGGAATCTCATCATTCCTGTCACCATTTGTGCCGCTGCCACACAATTCAGATTTCACACCACCACACATGGGGGAACAGTATGCTAAGTCGAAAACAGGGGACTATAGGATGCTAAAAACACACGGTCAGCTGGCAGGAAACAAAATAATGTATTTGAAATCTGCAAGAGGTAATTTTGGGTAGTCAAAGAGAAGGACTAAGACATTTCCAACTTAGGCAATGAGTCGTTTCACATGAGAATAGAGAGGCAGCTACAAGAGAACTGACACTTAAAAAATAGTTACAACTTAACAGATGGTTCAATCACTAAATTACACACATTTCTCATATGGGGCAGGAAACAAGGAAAATACCCTTAATGACCCAAAGGGCAAAAATAGATAGAGTAAAGAGTTGGAAGATGAAGGAAGTAAGCTATGGCATGACACAACATGGCCAATACGAATTTTTCGGTGAGAGAATCATGGTATGAGATTATGTATAACTGGATTATGACTACTAAATAAATTGAATAAATGTCCACTAGGACAGAAGGATGAAGGGGTTGCATTGCACTTGTCCAAAGCTAAAAATATTCTTGAAAGAGATGTGATGCCTTATGAAAAAGATGTTCGGATTCCATATACCCAATGACTAGAAGGTGAAATTCTCTGGAGTGTGCCTGGCCTCTCTGGAAGGTCTGACCAAATCTGACTGGATTTCAACATCCCATATTGTACTAGCAACCAAATAGTAGGTAGCACTAAACTGGAAAGAGACCAGACTTCCTGATATTCTCAACTGGTCTAGAAGACTGTAGCCCGTATTATCAATGGAACTGCTGACACATGCTTTGAGAATTAGAGACAGAGATTTAGTTCTATCTGGAAACCCATCATTTATCACCTACCAAATGACACATTTGGCATGACCGGCCCCAAAACGCAGAGGGCACCGAATATATAATGGGCACTAAACACTGTTTCACAGGATTGGAGCCCGAAGAACTACATGTACAGAGTGCTTGTGATCAGCCAACCTCCCTGCATACATTATAGGATAAGAAATAGAAGGCTCAATTAAAAAAGCACCCATGGTACTGGTGAAATCAGTTAAGGTGATGGGAAGAAATAAGGTGGGAGTGATATGCTTGCGCTGTGAACCTGCTGTTGATTATTTCAGGGAATAAAGTCTACTATGTAATTGAAAGTCTTTTTCTTTCATGAAAATTAATAAAATGCCCTTGAAAAAGTTATATTATGCTTGCTACACTCCACCAAATATATGAATGACAATCTTTAATTCTTTACAATTACTTGGAAGTTAATGACTGATTAGTGGTGACATGTAAATAAAGTGAATGGCACAGATGTAAATATCCCACTGGAAAATAAAGGAATTAGACAAAGAAGCCTCCAGGTGGCATCCTGATTAATTAAATTAAAAAAATTAAAAATTAAAGCCTACCGAGTAACACACATAAGAGGGCCAGCCTTATGGGAGGTTACAAGCTGAGACAAAGGGGTACGGTACTAAGGTGGGACTACCAAGCCTACTCACAAATGAAAAGACAGTTTCCAAAGGACAATGACACAAGCCAATGAAAAATAAGGGCGGAGAGTGGGCTTAGTCCATACCTCAATACAGCATGCCTCTTAGCAGCGCATGCGCTGCCCAAGGCCGACCTAAAAATAGACTCTCCTTCAAAGCTGCATGGAATTGAATGGCCGATTCAGAAAAGGGGGTGGTGATGAACAGAGTGTCTGAATTAAGCAGACCACTCTTACCCAGTCCAAAGATCAAGGCTTGATCCATCACCGTTATTTATCTCACTGCACCATCCCAGCTCAGAACCTGGCTATATGCAAATCAGTCTGTCCCTGGCCCAGTGCATCATGGGAACAGGGCAGACTAAACTACCAAGCCAATTCTTCACCAGAAAGGAGACAAGCTACCGAGGACCGGTTTCTGGCATTTCAGCAGTCTTCGGCCCTGTTTGCTTGAATCCTGATGGTGCAGTGAGAAAGGGACTCATGTCTGAGTATACCCTGCCACACCTATAGTGGCCAAAAACGATTCAGAAAAGGGAGAACCAACAGAAGGACAGGGCAACCACCCCGCAGACAGGGCCTGACCAAACCAGAGAACAACCTCAACCCAAGGCAATCCCCGGAGAAGCAAAACAGGCCCAACCACGAGACTCTGAACCAGGACAGCAAGAGGCACAACTCGGACCGGGAGGGAAACACCCCACGCAGGAGAGCCGCCCCGGGAAGAAAAACCCCCCGGTAGACGAAAAGTCCAAGGGGCCACAAGGAAGAAAACGCCCCCCCCCCTCCCGGCCGAACAGCCGAACCGTCAAGTGAAGCCATCCCAGCACAACAAAGGCGGACGACCAAACACACCACCAGCACACAGTCCGACCAGACCAATACGAACCTCAGGAGGAACCAAGGCAGAAAAAGGCCAGGCCAACCGAACCAACCATGGGACAGACTGAAAGCACAGGCAATCAGGATTCAACCCCAGACCAGAGCGAGCCAGCGCCACCAGAGGCACAAGAGCAGCAACAGCACCCAGCATACCCAGGCGACCTCCCAACCAGGCACCAGCCAGGCCAGAAACTGCAGAACCCCAGATCCTTCAAACAAGATCAGGAGCACCCAGGCAAGCAAGGCCGAAGGCACAAAACCCCCATGGGACACCAAGAAAGCAGAGGCAGGAAATGAACCCACTGTCCAGCGGGAGCTTGCGACAGCAGAGGCACAAAACACTCCACAGAGCACCAGAGCCCAGGTCAGAGAACCAACCCCTCACAGGACCCAAACGGATAGCCCCGCAAGAGGCCCAGAGCAAGACACGCCAGGGGGAACAAGAGCCAACGGGCCCAAGGACAAACCACACAGCAGCAGGAACAGCCGCCGAACATGGAGCCGCCGGGGAGTAGAGGAAGACCGAGCCCCCAACCACCCCGTAGTCTGCGGGGCACCGTCAGGAAAACCCCACCAACCGAGGTGCCGAAACCACCCCACAAACAGCAGCACATGAGTGATGCAAAGAAGGAAGACATCAAGTAAAGAAACCCCAAACTGAATCAGGAGGCAGCAAACACCCCTTGAAAGGGCCTAAACCGGAAGGAAAGAAGAGGAAGAATCAACCCACCGAACAAGGCAGGGAACACCCGGAACCCCCAAGTAGGCAAAGAAGCCGCGGGAACCGGCAGAAGAAGAATGCGTCCCGGAGAACCAGAAGGATCGACGAGGGAGACACAAGCGTGCAGCTGCCACAAACAGCACCGGACAGCAGACCCCAGAAGGGCCCCGGAACAGAAACAGGAGCGAGTACACCCCCCGACCCTGCCGAAACACTTGCACCCACAACACCGCCCCCTCAGAAACGAGACCCGAGCCCTGAGCAAAGAGCCCGCCACAGCGCCCGAGAAATGGGAAAAAGGGGCAGCACAGAACACAGCCAGCAGCCCAGCCCAACAAGGAGGGACAAGAAGAAGAGGAAGCACTCCGTACACCCTGGGACAAGAGGAAGGAAGGGACACCCCGGCCCCATTCCATACCACCAAAGGGCAGGGCCACCAAATCAGAACGAAACGCCGCCCAAAAGCAGGCGCACAATCCCACGGATCCCAAAATAGTAAAGAGTCCGCGAAGGGAAGCACCATTATGGGAGACCCCCAAGCAGAACCGTCCACCAAGGCAAAACCCAGCGAGCAGACCCAGAGGACCCAGCCACCGTCGCCACCGCACCAAGGGCTGCAAAGGAAAAAGTCCGCCCAGAATACCAACTGCAGTCCCAACCCGGAAAAAGAGGCAGAGGGACCCACAACCAGCAAACCAGCACAGAAAAAACGGACAGTCACACGAAGCGACCGAACCCAAAAGCCAGGGCAAGACGCAGCCCGGACCGCAAAACCAGAGGTAGCAAAAGCCAGTTTCAAGGTCCCCCATCCCGCATGACCACAGGAGAAGAAGGAACCGCAACCACGGACACCACCAGGCACCGAGCTGCCACACCAGCCACCGGGATCCCCTCGCCACACAGCCAGGATACCCCAGCGAACCATTGTAAAGGAAACCCCAATCGCTACACAGCCAGGACACCTCCAGAAACCGGGGAAAGGCAAGTCCGCCAAACATCCCCCACACCCCCTCCTGCACAGCATACACAGAGATCGAGGAAAGGGGAGGCCCACAAGCCCCAACAATAGGCGAAAAAGTCTACAGACTGTCCATCCACCCAGGGCCTATGGAACCAAAAAGCGACCCGAACACGGAGCAGAAAACCACTAAGGCACGCCCCCCCGGACCCAACCAATCCAAGACAGGACCCACGTGGCAGAAGCAACCTGACCATGCCCAAAGGAA
Organism: Lissotriton vulgaris; assembly: GCF_964263255.1. Classification (NCBI taxonomy): domain Eukaryota; kingdom Metazoa; phylum Chordata; class Amphibia; order Caudata; family Salamandridae; genus Lissotriton; species Lissotriton vulgaris. The sequence goes on from NC_141700.1 coordinate 573,644,847, forward strand.
GGAGCAGCGGAAGACCCAGCGACCACCACCTCCCCGTGACAGCAGAGCTCTAACAGGGGCACAGAACAGAGAAAGGAGCGCCCAGACCAAGCAAAGCAAGATCCACAAGGGCCAAACAGGGAATGCCACACCCCCCCAGGCCAGCAGGCCAGTCCAAGAGAAAGAGGGAGACCCGGACTCCCCCAAGCCCCATGGTCCCGCCAAAGCAGTAACTCAAATGTACCCGAAACAACAGGCATCCAAGGGGAATATAAAACGGCCGCCAAGCAGACCGACCCACACGTACCTGAAAGGAGGCCAGACCGCCACGCCACTGGCGAGCAGAGAAGCCAGCCGTGCACAACACACCTCCCCGCCCACCCTAGGTGAACTCGCCAGGGCAGGGAACCAACCCTGAAGAGGAGAGGCCCCAGCAGGAAGACAAGTCGCGCTACCACCACAGGTCACCGCCTTAAACAAAAGCCATGCCCCCAAAATAGGGGCATAGAGCGACCCACGGCAGGAGAAAGAGGCCAGGGGAGGAACCAAGGACACGCAGCCCCAGCACACAGAGTCCCGACCCCCAAAAGTACCAGCCCCACGCATGTGTCACGAGGCGCAGCCCAATATATCCAGAACACCAGGGCGCCCCCAAACTGAAGGACAAACGGAACGCAAGTAAATGCATAAGGACACTTGTATAGCGCACTAAGCACCCGCAAGGGATGGAATAGGCACCGAGGCAAGAATTATCTGGTCCGTGGAAGTTCGAGCCCAAGACCCGCCGAGGCGGGCCCTAGAAAGAACAGGCAGCCCAAAACAGGACCGAAAGAGAGAGCAGCTTCCACATGCAAAGCAACCTGCCTCCAAACAGACACGGGAACACGAACTCCCGGACATTCCAAAGGAAGCATACAGGCACAGCATCGCAAACACGGCCCACTGTGTGAACCAAAGCAATGCCCCCTAAAAAGGGTCAGGGAGCGACCCGCGGCCAGAGATCACGAAGCTCCGGTAGACAGAGCCCCGTCCATTTAAATGCTCAAAGCGTCTCCCCGCAGGGACATTGCAGAGCCTGTTCTCGCTGCCGCTTTATACAATGCTCTGTGCGCATCCAGTACGATATTTGCATCGCGTACTGCCTCCCAGGTAACAAAAACAAAAAAGGGAAACACGGGCCCGAGACGAGCACTGAGCCCCCAAACACACCTCCAAGGAGGAGCCAAACCGCCACGCCACTGGCGAGCAGAGAAGCTAGCCGCGCCCAACACACCACCCGTCCCTCCCCGGGTGCACCCGCTAGGGCAGGGAACATACCCGGAAGAGGGGAGGCCGCAGCAGGGAGACACCACCCCACACCAGGCAGTCAAGGCCCCCCAACCCCACGGTCCCGCTAAAGCAGGGACTCAAAAGTACATGATAAAAACAGGTACAACAGGGGGAACAAACGGCCGCCCAGCAGGCCGTTTCACACTTACCCGAAAGGAGGCACCGGTCCAGTACCCCCACGACGAAGTTGCCAGGAAATTAATTCCGCAGAAAAAACAAACAGGGATGTGGATGGGCGGGTCACATGCTTATATGCCTTAGGGTGTGGGTGTGGCCTGGAGGGAAGGGATGGGTTTTTAGTTGCTTGGGAGTTTCTGGTGGGAGGAGCTATGCTCATTAGTAAGGACTGGGACGGGGAGGGCTGACGAGGAGGTAATTGTCTGAGCAGATCCAGAAGAGCTTTCACAATCCCCGTATCTCCCAGCATAGCCCATAATTTGCTCTGATTAACAGCTTCCAATGCACATGAGAGGTGCATAAAGGTCATGTGAATGGTACCTCTCCTGGCGTTCACGTATTTCCTTAAAATAGGAAAATGGTTAAGGCACTGCTTGACTGTTCCTATGCCTTGGTGAAAGCAAAATTGTTTGTCAGGAAAGAGATTTTCTTCCCCTAAGGTCTCGAATTTTGAGAGTAGGACATGTTCTTATTGGTGGAATCTAATCATGAGATTGGGCTGTAACATGATGGCTGACTTCTGTCTACTTTTCTAAATACGTGTGAACATTAACCTTTTCTGAAGGTGCCTTGAGACACTGTTAGACTTGTTGGCAGAACGCTTTTGAATCTGATGATGTTCCAAGGATTTTAAATTAATAATCTGAAGGTATAGAGAACTTTGTGGTTGATTTGGGGATTTGTTAAACAGTGAAACACTGTTCTACAAAAGGATTCAGTCTGCTTAAGGCGGTGTGTACTAGGCTTCAAAGTAACCTATTCTGGTAAACCATAATTACTACTGGTAAATCCACAATGATACCTAGCTCTGCTATTATCATGCTGAGACACTTCCTAGCCACTCTTTGCCATAGATCACAAATGTGTGAGAATCAAAATGACATTTTAAATACTGCTTTTATTATTATACTTGTAAAGCAAATATTAATGTAGGACTTATGGAACATTTTAATTTCCAAAACAAAAAAACATGAATGAATCAATGACTGTCACCATCAATGAGGTCAAGCAGGTAATTCAAGACCGTTTCAAGGAGATCCAAGTACTGGCCTGTTCAAAATGATCTATGTGAACTTTCATCAACTGAGGAATTGTTGGATCCTGAAGGAGATCCCACCGGACACAGTTTCTATAGCTCACCCTGTACTCAACCCCTTTTTCTCCATCACTCACGTTCCTTCTCACCACACCTACTATTTCCATTGGTTGATCCTGAATCTAAACCTGTTCCCGTTTGGTCGCCTCACACAGTTTTTGCTGTATTACCGATTCCAAATTGGTGTTTAGCTGGGGCAAAAAGGTGGTGTCACCTGGAGAGAAGATCATTATTAACCTGAGAGGACACTATTGGTGCATGCATCCAAAGAGCCTGTAGACAAAAAAGCCAAGAGGCAGGTCAATTCTTAAGGAATCTGGCAAGAAGCAGACTAGAAGGCTCAGCCAGTGATATTCCTATTTCAGAGACACCCTAAAACTGTGAAAAGAATTCCATCATCATGAAAGAAACGGGGAGAGGATGTGGCTTAATGGCTAACGCGGCCAACCTTGAAGCTGAGGAACCAGGTTCAAGTCTGGCGGGAGGCTCAAACAACCTGTGATTCTGGGCAAATCACGTAATCTCCCCATGCCTAAAAAACATGAATGTCTCCATCTATAATGCAACTGGTGTTCATGTAAAGTGCTCCGATACCTTTGGGTCAAGTTTGCAATATATAAAACTGGAAGAGAAAAAACAGAAGGAAGCCGCAGGATGCCAAGAGGGGTGGTTGATTTGTGATACAACAGAAGCATTTAACCCAAACGGAGAGAAAATCCTGAATTTTTACGCACATCACATTAAGAAGAACTGGTTTGTGTAAGCCGTATTAAGAATGGAATACATTAACAGATTGCGCTATATTTACATAATAATACATTTAAGCAAACCACATTATTTAAACCTGGTGAAAAGCAAAACGTGTTTCACTTTATTTCTAAGCACCGTTAGGAAAGTATGTACGAAAAGCATATATTAAAATCCTAAGTAAATGATTAAAACGGGCTTGGAGATAAAGGGAACTTTACTCATTAGCATTACAAACATGTTGTGTAATGTAACTGGTGTTCATGTAAAGCGCTCCAATGCCTTCGGGTTGAGTTCGCGCTTTATAAAACTACAACATAAAGCACACATTTGAGAGTCACACCCCCTCTTCGGGAATAAAACCCACATAGTACGGTCCAGCTGTCAGTTCCGAATTTATGAGGGTCATACCACTTCAAACCTAAAAACTGGATTTCGAAAGTTGCGTTAACTCCACTAAAACCCAAGTAGGTGCTCCGGTAATTTGTCCTTATATGTTTTGAAAGAAGAATATATCTTCGGAGTTCACAATAGGTGTAGATTTTTTGAGCTGTCAAACTCCCCTTCCCTAGAGTACGTAATGGTACTGTCGGCTGTCACTTCCGGCATACCCAGGGATATACCATGGAGGACGCCGTGGGAGCATTCTGAGCGGCTGTCCCTCACCTGTCAGCGTATTTGAACAGCAGGACGTGCCGCAGCATGACGTAATCTGCATAAGCCAAGCTCAGGTACACCATAAGGAGGCAAAAGAACCCGCACCCGTCCAGGACGCAGACGGCCATCTGGGCTGCTGCACCCCTCGAGTAGGTGAAGGCTGGAGCCTCTGACAGGCTCCAGCCGTTGTCCCTCGTCACTTCCCGGTGTTTACAACCCAAGCGCGACTCGACTGAATGGAGTATGTTACTGGCGGGGGTGGGGACTGTGATTAATGGCCACACCTTCTCGGCAAGCCTCCGCCCCTCGCAAACCTCCCTAACCACGCCTCGTGGTATTTCGTTGTTGGCCTCGCCTTTGCATCTTGTTTTTAACCCCTCCTCTCGCCAGTCACGCTGTCTCCATGCGTTTTCCATAGCCACGCCCCATCCCTCCGTCCGTCATGCCTGCGCGTCTCTGAAACGTATGCACGCTAGCGCACGTCCTTACGTCTCAATGACAAATGGATAACAAAGAAAGGCTGTAATTGTTTCAGCGCAGCGCCGCAGCTGTGTGTAGATGGGAAGGTTGCGGTTCTGTCTTTTACCCAACCGTATCAGTGTTTTCTGTGTTATAAGGTATAACGTCTCACATTATGATCGTAGATTTCCTGGCCAATTCTGAGTCGGGACCAGAGACTCCGATTAGGCTTCTCTTTTCTTAACTATTTTTTTAACAGCAGCCGTAATCACAATAAACTTTTGTAAAATACTACATTTCCAATGATTCTATATTATCACATGACCAGCCATAGAGCCACTGCCCTATGTAACATCTCATGCATGTCACAGACACAGCATCCTTTTTAGGTCTCGTCTGGCGAGACATTTAGTGAGTGGGCTTTAAAAAGCAGACCAAATCTTTTTGGGTGGCATAGAGCGTGCGGTTACGCGCACAGTTACAAGCAGAGGCGCCATCTGGCTTTCCTCTCGCTCTCCCAAGCGCATGCCTCGCTCTGTCTCTCTGTTTTGCATGTGCTATAACTCCCCAGGCCCCCCCCCCCCACCACCACAGAGCGTGTCTCGCGGCCACGGGTCTTGTTGCTCCTTCTCTCTGGCTCCCTTTGTTTGTTGCCCTCCATGGTCTTTGCCCGTGCTCCATGTATGATGTACCCTCCCTCACTGTCCGTTCTTGTAGCGCCTTGTCCCCTCTTTCTGTCCGCTGCCATCCTGCTTTGTCCCCTTGTCCTCTTCCTGGCCCCGTATTCTCTCTCTGCCTGCTTCTTGGTTCTTTGTCCCCTTCCCCATTCCGCTTCCTGGGGCTTGTCACAGCTCTTTGCCCGCTCCTCACCCCAGAGGCTTCTCCGTCTATCAGCTCTTAGTCCCGTTCTCTCTCTGTTTTGTCCCATCTTTGTCCTCTGCCGTCGCACTCTGTCCACTTCCTCTGCCCGCTCTCGTTGCGCCTTATCCCCTTTCTGGCCGCTCCGCGGCTATGGCATCTACCTGGATCTGTGGAGACTTCCGGCTTTCCCATATCAGAGTGTGTCCGAAATTATTATTTTTTCCAAACTTATCGCTGCGTGCAAACCATTCTTGCCAGGGGCTGTGGAGCAGGACTCACAAATACCCTCGGACCTGTGTGTGTTGTGATGCAGGGTCAAGCTGATTGGGTGTCGCAGCAAACTTTTTTTGTTTTTCTCGCTAACTTTGGTGGGGGCAGCGGAGGCGTGTCATTACTTAATGGTGTCTGCTGGGTTATAACTGCTTTCAATTGTGGAAAAGTGGTACTGTATGTGTGAGAACATGGGGCTTATTCGCTGTATATAATGCTGTTGGGGTGCTCTGTCTGCTCTTGGTAATGTGAGAGGGATTTGCCTGTGTCTCTTGCCCTCTATCCCTTCTCTCCCTCGCCCTCTCCTTCTCTCTCTCGTCCTCTCCTTCTCTCTCTCGCCCTCTCCCCTTCTCTCCTTCACCCTGCCCTCTCCCTCGCCCTCTCTTTCTCTCTCTCGCCTTCGCCTTCTCCCCCGCCCTCTCCCTCACCCTCTCTTTCGCCCTCTCCTTCTCGGCCTCTCCTTCTCTCTCTCGCCCTTCTCTCCCTCGCCTGCTCCCCCTTTTCTCTCTTGCCCTCTGACCCTTCTCTCTCCCTTTCTCTGTCGTCTCTCACTAGCACTGCCTCTCTCTGTGGCGCTGCCTCTCTGCCTCTTTTCCTCTGCCTGTTTTCTCCTTTTTAAGATCCTTCCACATTAGGGGACACAGGGCGTTCTCCCCCTCCCCCCACACACACAGCCCCAGCGCCCGCCATTCTTTAATTGTTCCCGATTCAGAGAAGCCAGAGGTGCTTATTGGAGACCCTCAAGAAACTGGCACAGTCAATCCTCGGGGTCCATTTGACATTGTTTTTTGCGGGAAAAGGGAGTTGGGAACACTGGAATTAAAAGTACATGCCTTTCCAGTTGCAACCTTGATGATTTTAGTCTCTTTGCATTACATAACATTGGTTCCATTGAACCCCAAATGTGCACACTGACCGTTCAGTCAAAATGTGGTGGACTTCATCAAATCGTTTACCTGGCCTGTAGCCGAACAGAAGGGTACTTTATTGCTAAACTACCACCATGGGAGGAGTCAAGGATTCTAAAACTCATTTTAATTGACAATGGCAGCCCATCAACTAACAAAAATATTTATAATAACAATGAACCCTCTCCAAAAGCAACAATTTTTGCAGCACATGCATAAGAAAAGGATACTACAAAGCAGAAGGTAGGAAATAAAACAAGCATTTGCATAGCCAATAGGTCTCGCTTTTGGGACCTTATAAGTATTTAGTTATGCAGCACAATATCCTTGGTGCAACAACATCAACTGTTGCATGGCTAAGCACTTATAAGGTCCCAAAGGCGAGAACTATTGGCTATGCCAATGCTTGTTCTTTGCTGCCTTGCAGCCAGTTAGGTGAATTTCTGATTACTTTCTGTGTATACATCTGCATTACTGCTTTATAGGTCTATACTGCGTGTACTGTTGATGATAAACTTGCTATTGTTTGTGCCTACTGTTAGCATGAGTTTTCAACGATTATTAATGTTTGGTGCCGCACGGCTCGCCGCGTTCATGTGTGAGAGAGCGTTTATCCTCCCAGCAGGGCGCTTGTAGCCTGCGCCTGATTGCGCTTGTGGAGCGGAAGTTTTGGGAGCGCTGTCCTCTTTCATTATTTCTCACGCTAGGCAGCTTGCGCATGCGGAGCAGCCACCTTGACTGCATTTCGGTACTGGGAGACTTGAACTAAATGCACGGCAATGCATATTAAGATTTTCCTGGTCCCTGGCCCTCATGTTGCTCCCTACTGGCGCCCTGTGGCTGGATCTGGCTCAGGGTTGGAAAATTGTGCAGAGGCTAGAGCGGTGTAGGCAGGCACTCCACCTTCTAACAGTGATTTATGATCTTGCCTGATTTGGGGTAGATTGCTGCTCCCCCTTATTGCTTTTATGTGGTGCTTGATTGATTCCCCTTACATTACTTGGTCTGCCCTCCCTTCCTCCTGAGACATTGTTTCTCTGCTCTGCAGAACCTAATTCAATGGCAGAATATTATGAGTAGGAATATTACTACCCTGCTGTGTCACTGGAGCAAGACCAGGTTAAGGCATTAGATGTGGAGGTGCAACACTCTGTTAACAAGCCCCTTATCAGAGCTATTGAGCCTCTAAAGCACCATCTTTGTGGCAATGCCAAGCAACTAGGTAGATTTCCGGCCCCCAGGTGCGAGCCAAGTCCAGTGGGAAATCCCCTAAGGGACCCCTCACTGCTGACTTTGCGAGACTGGCCGACTCGCTTAGGTCGGATCATGATTATAGTGCTTCTGGTGAGTGGCCTTTATCAGATCCCTTTCAGGATGATGATGCTACCTCTTCATCTCGCCAGAGCTCTGACCAGAAGGAGGCCCCTGGACTCAGTAAACAAAGATGCAAATCGAGCCCACCAATCCCTGTCTTCAACTGAAACTGCTTACGTTTGAGCCAGCTGAAATTGTTCACCCTAAGTCCACAGCCAGGCTCCCGCCTCAGGAAGTGGCCGACTACGTGCATTCCCATTTATGCCAAGCCTTCGACAAAGAGGTGTTTGTGAGACTCCTCTCTGAATGTCCCAGGCCTGATTTACCGGGGAAAGTCGGAGAAACCACCAAAGTGGATTTTACCCTCGTCACATACCTTAAAATGTTTTTGAAGGATCCCAAAAACTGGATTGACAGGGCCTGGGAATCCTGCCTGGTCAAATTATTGGATATGACCAGGCCTCTGACAGATAATTGCAGCTGGGGTTCCGAGCCAAGGAATCTGCCATTGCCATTGACCCTGATGAGCTGAAAGGGTGGGCACAATGTGCTGTCTGCCAACTGAGTAATATTAATTGCGCTATGTCCAGCGAGAGGCGAAGGTCTATTCTCCTGAAGCTAGACCCCAAACTCACTGAACTGCCATCTTCAGGGTCAGGCTCTATTTCGCAGGGGTTGCTGTTTGGCCACCTGTTCTTAAAAGCCCTCTTAGGTTCGTTGCTACCTTCAGCAACCTGGACAAAGCTCAGGGATCCCTTCGCAAAGTTTTCAGACCGGTTTTTGTCAGCGCCGGACGATTTCCAGGGCGTCTGTTCAGCCGTGGTTACCAGCAAGGCTCTCAGAGGGGTTACTACCAGCAATAGCGTGGGGGATATCAAAACCCTCACAAACCCACCTTCTACCTCTCAGGACGTTCCAATCAAAATCAATTCTGGAAGGGCCGCTATGGAGGACCCCAAGGAGCTTCTCAGGATTCAGGGACCACAGGTGAGACCTATTTTGTTTACAGAAAGGGTTTTGTGGGGTCAGGATTCAGTCTTTTCTGCACGCTTGCAATCGCTCACACAAGATGCTTGGGTTCTAGAGAGAGTGCAGGGCTATACACTAGACCTTTACAAAAAAACCCAAGCAGTCCTCCTTTCCCCCATAATGTCTTTTTCCCATCAAGAGCAAGATTTTATCTCCTCCGAGGTTCACACCCTTCTGCAGAAAGGGGCCTTGATGATCACAGATCCTCACGCTCTCGGGTTTCTTAGCGGTGTCTTCTTGGTGGAGAAAAAAGGCGGCTGCTTTCGACTCGTACTAAATCTCAAAGACTTCAATGGCTGGATTGTATACCGTTACTTCAAGATGGAAGGCATCAATATATTCCAAGATCTTCTCCGAAAGGGAGATTATATGCTCTGACTGGATTTGAAGGACGAATTTCTTTCCGTCCCAAATTTCCTGCCTCACCGATGCTTACCGCAATTAATGTGGCAAGATGTCTGTTACGAGTACAACGTCCTCCCCTTCGGCCTTTCCTCTGCCCGGGGGTGCTTCACAAAGCTCCTGTGGCCGGTTTTAGAGTCCTTGAGGGCTCCGGGTGTCCTTCCGAATGTTTACCTGGATGACATCATTATTATGGCGTACTGTCCTCGTCTGGTTGTCACTCACCTGGAGTGGTCGATCACCCTGCTCTAGGAGTTGGGATTCATTGTGAACGCACAGAAATCGATTCTGATCCTTTCCCAAAGCATAGAGGTTCCAGGGTTCAGATCGATTCTCTCTGCTGCCAACTGATTCTCCCCTCTACCAACTGATTCTCCCGCCCCAGAAGGGCAAGAATATCAAGAAGGAGTTGAGATAGATTCTGAACAGGCAGAATGTATCCTTGTGGTCGATTGCCCGAGTAGTGGGTTTGCTAGCCTCATTGATACAGACCATTTTTACTGGCCCCTGCATTATAGTGTGCTGCAGAGATTCAAAATTTGACATCTCCAGGAAGGCTTCAGCTATGCTGAACAGAATCTCCTCAGAGGAAGGGAGGTCGGAGATGCCTTGGTGGTTGGATAACATGGACGCCTGGAATGGCAAGGCTACTTTTAGCTCAACCCTTGAAATTGTGCTCCAATCAAATGCCAGCCGTTGGAGTTGGGTAGCCATGTGCGGCACAGTTTTCACAGGGGTCGCTGGTCTCAGGAGGAACTTTCCCTGCATATCAGTTGCTTGGAAGTCCTGCCGGTTCCTTTGCGATACGCAGTCTCTCGACGGTCAAGATGGATTACTGCATATTGCTTTGCATGGACAATGTCTCAGTGGTTAGCTATGTGAACAAACTGGGTGGGACGAAATCTGGCGCATATTGCCTAGGATGTTTGGCACTTTAGCCTACAGCTCCGAATCTCAGTAGTGACAGAATATCTCCCAGGCCTGAACAACACGGTTGAGGATTGGAAGTCCTGACATCTTCGGGATTTCAGCGACTGGAGGCTCCATTCCAGAATATTCCATGCTCTGAATCATCTCTGGGGCCCTTGCATAATAGACCTGTTTGCATCGCAATCTATCATCAGATTCTAATCTTATTCAGTTGTACCTGGATCTAGTTGGTGTGGCTGGTGCTGTGAACAGGGTGCTGATCCTATTGGAGCAGATTAGTCTTTGGTGATTAATTTTCTGTCTTCCCTTGCCTCTGCAGGTATGGCATACAGATGGTTAATAACTTTAAATCTGCCATTTCGGCGGGTCATGTTCCATTTGATGGTAAACCGGTATGGGAGCATCCCATAGTGTGCAAGCTTTTAAGGGGCATCGTATGGCCCGTCTGCCTCTTCCTAAGTACTCTGTGTTGTGTGATGAGTCCATTGTCTTACGGTTTTTAGATTCCTGGCCGGACAATAATGATCTGCTAGGAAGCAGCTGTCAGTCAAACTTACTATGCTGCTCTGCCTCGTTTCATATAAAAGAGTGTCTGACGTCCAAGCTTTGGATTTGGCGGGCTGCACTTTATCCCCTGAAGGTGTTCCCTCTTCATTTTTAGACACACCAAATGCAATACTTCTTCCGTTTCTTATTCTGCCTTTCTGAATAATCCCAAACTGTGTGTGGGTCAGTGTTTGAAGGCATACAAGGTGAGTGCTGCAGAGTTTCGTACTGATATGAGGGGGAAATTGTTGATTGCCTTGTATAAACCATTTTCGCCCTGTGACCCTGGCCATGCTTGCGAGATGGGTGCGTTGACTTGTGTGTGAAGCAAGCATTGATGTGTCCATTTTTGGGGCCCATTCAGTGAGTAGTGCAATGGCTTCTAAATCATTTGCCATAGGCGCTAGCCTCTCTGATATTCTGTAGTTCGCTGACTTGTCGGCAGAGTTTACATTCAAGGCATTCTATTGTAAACCCATTGTTGATGTTGCTTCTGTTGTGGTGGCGAAGCTTTAAACAAAGAAAACACAAGAAGATGATGGACGGAGCACTGAAACTTTTCAGACACTCGCCCCAGTCACAGACATGGGTTGAATCCATAATCATTCTTTAGCTCACTTCTTACCCTGGTTCAGACCCAGCTATATGCAAATCAGTCTTGACTATGTGCCTCATGGGAGCAGTCCAGCCTGAACTGCCAAGCCAGGTCTTCCCTAGACCGGAGACAAGCATCCTGGGACCGGTTTCGAGGTAACACCCCTCATCAGCCAGGCTAGCTTGAACCCAGTGGCAAAGTGAGCAAGGGACACACGTCTGGGCATACCCTGCCTACATTTATTTATGTATTACTCATTTATACCATTTTTAAAGTGCGCTGTTACCGGGGGGTGTCCTGTCGCTGAAATGATATGATTTCTCCCCTAAGATGGTCATTGATTTTTTTAAAGGTCAAAGAGCCAGGTCTTAATGTTTTTCATCAGGTTGGTACTTTGTTTCAGGACTGGAGGCAATTTATTCCAGATGGAGGCGGCTCCAGATATAAAACTACGTCCTCCCCATCGTACTTTCCTGATCCGATGAGTCTTGACTAGTCCTTTGTTTGCTGATCTCAGCTGTCTACCTGGTGTGTACAGTTGGAAATGTTGTTGAAGAAAGGATGGACCAAGTCCATTCACTGCTTTGAACACCATACATAATGATTTAAACATTATACGTTTGCGTATCGGGAGCCAGTGCAATTTCTTCAATTCCTGTGCGACCGAAGCAAACTTAGGAAGGCCAATGATTCGTCGAACAGCTGCATTTTGCAACATTTGTAGTTTATTGAGAATCCCTTGCTGGGCTTGCAGAAAAAGACTGTTGCAGTAATCGAGGCGGGACAGCACAAGTGCTGTCACCACCGTTTTCCTGCTACTGTCTGATAGAAAAGGAACAATTTTCCTGATGGTTTTCATAATCCAATGGATGGAAGTTGTTAAGGCATTGACTTGTGGCTTAAAGGATAGTTGACTGTCAATAAGAACACCTAGGTTCTTTACTTTCATTGCCGGAATGGGTGGGTCTCCCATATCATGGGGCCACCATTTGGGGCTCCAGAAACTAACATCGGCACCGAAAAGCAGCACCTCAGTTTTTTTAGGAATTCAGCTTGAGGCAATTGCCAGCCATCCATGAGCTCACTGCTGTCATACAATCCTGAAACCTAGCCGCTATTCCGTCTTCTCTTCCCGGGAGCAGAGATACCACAATTTGTGTATCATCTGCGTAAGATGTTAGATCGAAACCAAGTGACCGAATCACCGGGGCGAGGGAGGAAACGTAAATATTAAATAATGTGGGGCTTAGGGAGGAGCCCTGACGGACCCCTCCTGGGAGTTTGAAAGGTCTAGATTCAAATTCTCCCAAGGCCACCACCTGTACCCTGTTAGCTAGGAAGGATTTCAGCATACTCAAGGCTGTCCCCTGGATTCCGCAGCCTTCTAAATGGTCCACCAATATACTATGGTGGACCGTGTCGAAGGCCGCGGAAAGATCAAGGAGTACCAGAGCTGCGCGTCCTCCTGCATCCATCACCTTCCTAATCTCTTCCGTAGACTTGATAAGGGCAGTCTCGGTGCTGTGGCCTTCCCTAAACCCATGTTGGGCTGTGTCCAGGCATTGAGAGGACCTGAGAAAGTCACATAGCTATGCATTCATGACTTTCTCAATGAGTTTAGCCGGTAGTGGTAGCCTGGCAATAGGCCGGAAACTATTAGGATCTGAGATGTCGAGAGTTGGTTTTTTAAGTAGAGGAGCAATTGACACTCGTTTCCAGCATGTTGGGTATTCTCCAAGGTCAAACATCCCATGAAATAGCTCTGTAAGAACGCATGAAATGGGAGTGGCTGCCAATTGTGCTACAGAGGCTGGACAGGGATTTTGAGGCGAGCCTGATTTAGTTGCCAGAAGCAGCTTTTTTATCTCTTCTGGATTCACCGGATGGAACTCAGAGAGTTTCGCCGCATGTGGATTCATCTGGGTGGTCTTATGTGTTCCTTCAAGGAGAGATACCTCCACTTGATGTTCTAGCGCTGAGAAAATCTGTTCAACTTTGTTTAAGAAGAATTTAGCGAGAGTCTCACAAAGTTCAAACCTTGGGGGGATGATAACTGATTTAGGGGTAACCAGACTGGCAACTGTATCAAAAAGTTCTCTAGTTGATTTTTTGGCTCCCTCGATACGGGCAGAAAAGTACATACTTTTGGCCTTCTTAATCATATCTTTATATATTTTATGGGTGGCTTTAAGTTTGATTTTATCTGCCTGTAGATAGTCTGAGCGCCATAGGCACTCAAGTTTTTTACAAATCACCTTATAGTCTCGTAACTCCTGGGTAAACCAAGGAGCAGATGGCACTGTACGAATATGGCGACAAAGTTTGGGCTGCGCTAAAATAGTACATGCTTGATCTATCCAGTCTGTGTACATAAGGCAAACAAAGCAAACACAAGGAGATGATGGACCGAGCACTGAAACTTTTCAGACATTCACCCCCAGTCACAGATCTGGGTTGAATCCATCATCGTTCTGTAGCTCACTTCGCTACCACAGTTCAGACCCAGCTCTATTCAAATCAGTCTTGACCCTGTGCCTCATGGGACCAGTCAAGCCCCAACTGCCAAGCCGGGTCTTCCCTTGACTGGAAACAAGCATCGTGGGACCGGTTTCGAGATAATACCCCTCATCAGCCGAGCTAGCTGGAATCCAGTGGCAAAGTGAGCAAGGGGCCCACGCCTCGGCATACCCTGCCAAATTAGGGCAAACAAAGCAAACACAAGGAGATGACTACATCACCATGATGGCTTCACAGTACCCAGGGATGTTTGGTACAAAACAGCTCTTCTTAATAATCCACACTGAAGTCAGTGTTTCAGAGCTGATTAACCACCAGCTTTGACGTATGGACAACTGCTTTCAATAAAACTGCTTAAATGTCGAGTCTGAGGGCCATTCTACTGCTCTCAGATGTCTATCAGACTGGAACCCAAAAAGGGATCCTTAGAGGCCATAGCTCCACGAGCAGTGTGCCTCAAATCGGCTAACATCTTTAGCTACCTTAGCCATAATCCGTCTGACCAACCTTTTCAGAGTTGCTGCAGCCACAGTTTTAAAAGGCTTTTGTACAGCAAGGAACAGTTGACAATTCGGATCAGTACATAACAATCTAGTACAGTCCTCATAAGTTTTTAAAAATGTACCACACATAACTACTCATCATGAGGAAAAGCCAGATAATCAATAGAATTTGAAAATGTTTTTAAGGTCTAGAGACAGTAAAAGAAACTCCCTCTAGAGAGAATATCTACCTTCTTCAGTTAGCACACGGATGTCCGAAACCCTACGACGGTAAACCTGATAAAGCAACATAGCGATCGTTAGAACTGGCTATTTCTGGTAGGCTAAGGCTGACCCCAAAGCCAGGCAGAAACCACCATTCTAGTCAGGGCAAGGAAGTCACACGCCAAGATAACCCCTGCATACCCCCTTGGTAGCTTGGCACAAGCAGTAAGGCTAAACTCGGAGGCAATGTGTAAAGCATTTGCGTCAGCGCACAACAGCAACAACATACTAGGCACACCACAAAAAGGAACTCCACACAAGGTTATTATAAAATAACTGTTGTATTGTCAAAACACATATCAGATAAAAATAACACATGTACATTGTGCCAACTGGCACGGGCAACATTCATAAGGGATTATTTACAAGACAGGGCCACATGGGCCACTGTCAGAATCAGATATAGTACTTTTAGAATAAGAAATACTAAACATAAAATGGTAATCAAAAAGATCACAACCAGTATCCACTGGTATCAGGAAACAGGGCCTTACTAGGACCACCTGTAATAAAAAGGACAACCACCTAAGAATAAAATACATTTAGGGGTATACCAGAACACATTACCCATGATGCATGAAACACATTCAGAGGAGTAATATAGAGAAACACATGATGCCTAAAACATTCAGAGGTGTTAAGAATAAAGCACATGATGCAATAAAATACATTCAGGGGTGCAGCGCAAGAAGATACATGATGCCTAAAACATTCAGAGGTGCAGCGCATGGAAAGAAAGACACATGATGCATAAACCTACACATTCAGAGGTGCCAGAACATAGGTCAATAGCGCAAAAACACACAGTAGGCAATTACTATTAAAAACATAGGAATCACATTGCGCATAACTTACATAAGCCACCACTTGTGGCAGTCCATAGGCCAACTGGCCTTGTTGGGGCTCAGACGCCCTGAGTCTCAATGTCAGGGTGCGCTGCCATGCAGCGCCAGTCCAAGAACAAGAAAGCCTAAACGTAGCAGCTGGCATTAAGTGCTGCGCAGCTGTGAAGGCCTGGCACCACTGTGCCCTCCCTGTCCCACACAGGGACTCTGTCCTGAAATTGCGCCTAAACGGTGCAGCTGCCCACTAATTGCTGGGCAGCTGGAGAATCATAACTGCGGCAGGGCTCTCTCTAGCCCTCAGGAGCAAACTGCGCCCACTGCTGCCGACAAACATGCCCAACGTTGGAGCTCTCAGGCTCTGGCACAAAACATGCCCTCAGGGACCCTCTCGGGGCTCTGGACACAAGCTTCTCGCAGGCAGGAGGGGGCGGGCACCGGCAATGTGCCCCGATGCCCCCGCTTAACTAACATGGCCCCCAAGAGCCTCTCATGGGCTCTCTATCGCGTTGGGGCGGCCCACTGGCAACCGGGGCCGCCCTGGCTCTCCTCGTTGGAGCGGACAACATTCGCCGCCTCCCGCCGGCAACACCAGCAGCAATGGGGGACCTCACGGGCCCCCGCAAGGACTCGGTACCACTGGAGGGGGGGCGGGCACCGGCAATGTGCCCCGTCGCGCCCCCCTCCCTTCACATCAGCCCTGGGCCCCACTCACCGGTCTCCTGGGGCGGCGGCTGCACGCGGGGGCTCTCTGCTTTTGCCACCGGAGCCCCGCCTGCTCCTCCAGACGGCAGCTCCTCCCGCCGGCTTCGATGTGGCGGCTTCCACTGGCGGCGGGGGAATCTCCGGTCTCCCTCTGCACACGGGAGACCGGCAACGACAACCCAGAGCTTCCCCCAGGCAGGGGGAAGCGGGAACAGCCTTCTCCCGGCCACCACGCGTCCTTCCTCTTCTCCTCCTCCCTCAGGGCGGGACTTCCAGCCGGCCGCAATTGGATTGGCCGGCCGGCCGGGCACTTCCGGGTCGCCGTGGGCAGCGCGGCGGCCCGATTCAGGCAGGCAGGCGGCCAGGCATTAAAAATATCGGCGTGGGCAGCCGAAGGTCAACAAAGGCACAAATAAGCGAGGTGGGCACTCGCCAAGCACGCAAAAGCGATCTCAAGCGCTAGGTGAAAAGCACAGCGCTACGCAGCGCTGGGGAAGGAATCAAGCACTCTCAGCGCCAAAGGCACGAACAAAGCTCTCCCAGCGCTAGGGACACGAAGAAGCGCTCTCAAGCGCTAGAGGGGCACAAGGCACAGCGCTCCCAAGCGCTAGAGCAAACCAGCAGTCCAGCAAAGTCTTCCAGGGGTCCAGGGCAGGAGGACAGCCAGGAAGAGTCCTCCAGCAGTCCATCAGAGGTCCAGGGGCTGGGCAGGGCCCAGGGATTCCCCTGGACCCAAGCAGCAGCATGCCCCTGGTGTGTTTCAAGTCCAAAAACAAGAACATTTTGGAAGGGGACACAGCCCCTTCTTATACAGTAAAAAGTCTTTGAAGTCCTTTGAAGCAGGCAGTGTGAGAACCAGCTAGAACTGGTTACAGGGAAGTCCCTTCAGTATCAGGGACAGAGGTGACAGTCGCCCAGCGGGAGGTGGAGCCAGCTTTGTAGTCAGGCAGGCACATCCCTTCACTATCAGGTGCCATCTCCTCCCACTTCCCTGGCAGCTGATGAAGCCTTTCATCCACGGGCTGACTCAGACAACCTCCTGGGCTCTCCAGCCCCTGTCATCCTCAAACCAGACAGTCAATCCACAAGCAGGCCCAGGCACTCTGGACCCAGGCTCACCAGCCAATCACACGCTAGACACAAATTACACAAATATGCCAACTTCTAAAAGAGGCACTTCTAGACTAGACACACTCATGCTGCATATACCATTTTGCAGCATTCAGTCTCACGAGTTCGTACATATCAAACTCGACCCTGCACTCCCCACACATCAGGAACTACCATGGGCATACATATTCCCCATTCATTCCTATGGGAGGGCAGGTCACTCACCACACATACAGAGAGCTCCAGCACTTTGCACTGTACCACAGTGAAAAAGTGCGCAGATGCCTAAAATCACCACCACCAGGTTCCAGAAACAGGCTAGGAAAAAGCAAAAAGTTTAGGGGCGAACCTGCCTAAAGGGCCGAGTCCAACAGCGATCTTAGCAGAAAGTTGTTTCCTGGATAAAAGTTAATTGTCTGGCCTCCTCTGAAACTACCTCAGTACCTAATTGACACCCCATAAGTACTCCTAACGAGGTTCAGGAGGATTCCCAACTTTGGTACCTTTGAGCAGCTTGCAGACCATTGGATGAGCCCAACCAGTTTACCATCAATGTGGGAATGACCAGCTGAAATAGCTGATCAAAATTTTTTTACAGACTTGTAACCAAGCCTTGCCCAGCTTGCTCAGCTAGAGAATTCATTACTTCCTTCAAATCTGCCTCTATGGGATCCAAATCCCGTTACACACACCAACCTAACCAGTTGCTCCAAGGGGCCTTATATCATTTGTGAGTGGGCGGGGCTCATGCACGTTGAAGGTATATAACAGTCTGTCTGAAAATTCCCGGCACAAAGGAACTTTTCGGACGACCTTCCACGCCATGAGAGGTAAACAGTGTTGCAATATCAGAGGATGAAGGTCTCCCAAGGGAGCCTGCAGGATTTCCTGGATCATTGAAACGTACTACAGTGAGGGCTACAGAAATCTGAGGAAGAACTCAGGTACCATGTTTGGGCCATCCAAATCGGCATTACCAAGACTACTGTTGTTCTCCGTCTCCTCACCTGTGCTGCCACTCTTGTGATCATTGAGAAGGGGAGGAAAGCATAAAGTAGCCCCTTGGACCAGTCCTGCAGAAACCCATCCGTTGCTCTTGGCAAACCTCCAACTGAAGAATACCAGAAGTTGGTGAAATCAGTCGGGATGGAAATAGGCCGATCTCACAAGGGTCGAGAAGAGACTGAATCTGTTGAAACACGTGAGGATGCAACCTCTAGTTGCTCACATCTGTCAAGAACCTGGAGTTCCGGGCTGCGGCAACATTCTTCTGCTCGGGAAGATACTCCCCAATAACTAAAATCTAATGTTTCAGGCAGAAGTGTGGCCAAAATCCTTAGCAATCTCCGCTAACACCTTGGACTTGGTGCTCCGCGTTTGTCGATATACCTGACTCACTGACGTTGTCCATCCGCAGTAGGATGCAGCAATTGTTCTTCTGACGAGGAAGTGTTTGAATGCTAAAAGAACCTGCCAGCAGCTCTAGGCAATTTATGTGAAGGTCCAATTTGTGAGGAGCCTTATGACGTCCAGTGGAGATATCTTCACATCTGGTGCCCCAGCCCCATCTGCTGGCATCGGACTTGATCGCCACATCCAGTAGAGTGCCAAAGGTGGCCCTACTGTTCCATGCGTTCATGTGCAGCAGTCACCAGTTCAGTTCTTCCCTGGCCTCGTCGGAAATGGGAATCTGGGTGTTTTACGAGAGGTGGTTGCAGAGATGCCTGATATTTGGAAGTTGAATGGCCCTGTAATGGAGTGGGCCTGGGAAAATGGCCTGAATGGAGGACACCAGACGTACAACGATCCTCGCTATTGTCTATAAAGATACCAATTGTTTGCTCATTGTAGATCTCAAGACCTTCCTGATGTATCTCTATTTCTGGGAGGGGAGCTATATAAGTGCCTAGACTGAGTCGATTTGGAACCCCAGGAACTCTATTTTCTGTGTTGGAATCAGAGCAGACTAGAATTGATTGTTGACAAAGCCCAAATCCTGAAGGAGATGAACCATATAGGACAAGTGGTCCAGAAGAAAAACCTGTGATGAAAAGAGATCTAAAGAGAGAGCCAGGTTTTCATACCATTGATCCCGCCATTGAAATTGCAGGCTCCTTCTGTGAGGTGGAAAGACTGACACTGTAAGTTAAGTGTTCTTCAGGTCCAGATGGACCATCCAGTCACCCTCCAACAATAGATCCTTTAGCAAATGGATTCCCTCCATTTTAAGATGCCTGTAGACCACACAGATATTGAAATCCCTGAGGTTTAAAACCAGACAAGGACCTCCCCCATTGTTTTGGACAAAGAAAATCATGCTGTGAAATCCCTGGGGATAAGGAAAAGAATAGGAATCTTTGCTAAGTAGCTCCTGAATCTCTGAAGGTTATTACTTGCTGGAGAAAAAAGAAGAGTTAGTTGGAAGGGAGAACCTACACACTCTAAATGGAATCCCACAAATGTTTCCAGAACCCAGGAGTCGTAGGTGATTCTGTCAATTGTTAACAAACAGTTGAGTTCTTTCCCCTAAGCACATTTGAGATAAAGGAATAATGCTTACGGGTGGAACTCGAAGATGGGAGAGTCTGGAAGGACCCTCTGTGGGGCCCCTCTATCTTCCTCTGGCGAAGTAGGCCTGAATGGGAAGAAGCCTTCTGCCAGTCCTGCCAGTCCTGCCAGCTTCCTCTCCTGTGACAGCCATATCCCGAAGGGAGCCATGAACTGATCCTCAGCCTGTTGAACTGCCCTTGCTGTGTCCGGCACTGGCAAAAAGGTTCGCTTGGAAGACTTTCTTAAGAGTCACCTGAGCTTTGTCAAGGACCTTGAAGGTGTGAACAGACTTGCCAAAGTCTTTGACAAACTTCACCTCAAACAGGAGGCCATCGACGTTGGGACCAGGATTAGAAGTGGGTGTGTCTACCAGTTTAGGGTCAATATGCATAAGCAGGGATTTCTTGCGCTCTGAAGAAATGGCGCAGTTACGGTTTCCTAGGAGGCATACTGCCCTTTGTGGCCAGTCTGCCAGGATCTTCGGCTGTATCGTGCAGCTAGTCTCCTGGTCCTGGGCCTCAACGGCCATCTCTAAAATTGTGCTCAAGGAACCAGAGAGGCCCAGGAGTTTATCCGAGAAGAATGCTTTCCATGCCCAGTAAATGCCCTTTTAAGGGTCAGGGGTACAGGCCGTCTTGCCCAGAAGGTCAGCAGCTTATTACAAACCTCTTTATCTCAACTTTTTCAGAGACGATGCTGCATGTACTCTGCCACAGCTGGGACATTAGGCCAGTCAGACGACCTAGGGTGGATAATATCCCCAGGTGCAAACTGAAAGGAATTAGGGCCACAGGGCCTGGGTTGCACTTTGGAGCGGTCAGAGGATTTATTTTTCTTCTTTTTGGGGGGGCGGGGCTCAGGAGGATCAGAGCGAGAGGAAGAAGAATCCATGTCCGAATCACCCATGGCAGGTTTCTAGGGAGGGGGCTGAGAAGAGTCACTGGCACTCTTATCGATTATCATCCAGGCAGCCCTGTGATAGTTGAGCCAGGACATCCACATGAGGCCAGTTCTGCAAATTGGTAGGATTTTCTCTTGGAATAAAGGAACTCCCTTGGGTGGAGGGCCACTTTTCTTTTTGACCAAATGTTGTAAGTAATTGATAATGGCCTAAAGAGCCAAAGCCATTGACTTATTTACCGATTTCTGAACAAACATGTCAATAGCCTCCACAAGATCATCATCAAAATGTATTCACCTTCCTGCTCGAAAGGCTCATAGTGTGCGGAAATATAGGGCTTACAGTCCGACATGACTAATTGCCAAGGCTCTAGACACTGGAAGAACCAGGAGGAGGTTAACCAACCCCTAACAGCACGTAGAAGTAGGAAGTGTTCTCAGACACAGCCTGTACTAGAAATTCTTACATCCCCAATAAGGCCCTGCAGGGAGGAGCATCAATAAGTAGATAAGATTATTGCAACTGCTATCAAAACTTTCAAAGTTTTGCCAGGAATAGGTAAGGGAGAGTGAGTCAGGCTCACTGTATAATGCATGCCCAGATGA
Organism: Lissotriton vulgaris; assembly: GCF_964263255.1. NCBI lineage: Eukaryota > Metazoa > Chordata > Amphibia > Caudata > Salamandridae > Lissotriton > Lissotriton vulgaris. Next base: position 573,666,143 of record NC_141700.1, read on the forward strand.
TGCGGGGAAGACAGGCCTCCTATTGATACAACATGGAGTCACGAGTGCATCCATGCCCAACTGCCGCGAAGGAGGAGTGGGTGATTAGAAAGAGGATTATGCGTGGCGCCCAATTGGACTAAACACGCGCAGGCCTCGTGCCCTAAGCGGGGAGCTGCAATCCTTCCAAGCAATCTAGCGACTTGTGCCTGCGGAGGTTGTGGTGCGAGGGGAGAGGGAGAGTGGGCACCGCATTGGTCCCGCGCGAGAGACAAAAGGCTCTGAGCACCCAAAATAGCAAACTATAATAAGTGGTAGCAATAAAAGCACTTCATAATCGCAATTCCTAAATAAAATAATTCATAAATCAACAAACAAACACAATACTACAAGGAGAAGCAGGGTACAAAATCAAGAGAGACTCATCTTGACTACCGAGCAGCAAAGGGTGTTTCTTGGTTTTGAGGACATGGAGTAGCTATGATTGGTGGACTGGGGAGGAAGAATTAAAGGGGGTGTGTTTTGATACTCATGGGATTTGTATTTTTTGATTATAAATGTTTTGATTGTCTGCTATGATTTTGGCAGTAAGGCAAGAGAAGCATAATCGGAGCCTCTGGTCATGACATAGAATTTGCTCCAACGCTCCGTCCATCATCTCCTTTGGTATCGCTTTGTTCGCCTTAAGTTGGCAGGGTATGCCCAGACGTGGGTCCCTTGCTCACTTTGCCACTGGATTCAAGCTAGCCTGGCTGATGACGGCTGATTAGCCAGAGACCGGTCCCAGGATGCTTGTTGCCGGTCCAGGGAAGACATGGCTTGGCAGTTCGGGCTGGACTGTTCCCATGAGGCACAGGGTCAGACTGATTTGCTTATGCCTTGTCTGAACTGGGGTGGTGGAGTGAGCTAAAAAATGATGATGGATTAAACCCAGATCAGTTGACTGGGGGTGAGAATTCCGATCTGTACGGTGAGGAGTAGGGGGTGGTATAACTTATCCATGCCCACGTTATTTTGACACATTCCGTATGTAGTTACAGACGGGAACGCCTCGGCTACGGGGCAGGTATGGGATATGTTACTTCCACCCACAGTGAGTGTTACAGGGACGTGAGGCTACATTTGTGAAGAACTAAATAAAGATTGAACTTCTAAAAAACATCCAAAGATTCTGCTACTGAATGATTTTCCATTTTGATTTATGAACTGTGGCTACTATTGTACAGATTTTCAAAATAATAATTTGTGTGCTGGATCAATACTGCTAAAAATTGTATGTCAGAACAAATTCTTTGTTCTAGGAGGTCTAGGGAAAAGAATCTCCGATCCGTGGCACCATAAAGAACGAGGCAATACACAGGATAGGTGCAATTGTGCTTAAAACCCCTTTTCCCATTTTTTTGTTCTCAAATCAGGACGTGAGGAGCTACCTACCGGTCATTGAAATGTAGATGGTGTAAATATGTGGTGCCGGTGACATGGGGCTTAGACAGTAGTAATGCGGATATTACTACATTCACTATTGTGTACATCACTGCAAAGCAGGGCTACATGTGGATTTGGGCAGTACGTACATCGCTGACCACAATCTGATTATGTATACATTGACATCACAGCATGAGGTTGTGTAATTTCTGATTGACATCCCATCCTGGGTCAGAAATTCAGCGCATCTCACACGCAGCTTGGGAACAAGTAGTGTAAATATACACAGTTAGTGGCTTGTTTTGGTGTTGAGTATTGGTGCCTCAGCCATTACATCACTGCATATTAAAGCGGAAGTGGAGTTAGATAATGTAACTCTAACTGCAATTTGATTATTTGCAGATTGATATAACAATCTACAGCAGGGCGGAGAATTTGCCTGACCAGCTGGTATGAGAGGACATGGCTGGTTGAGGGTAATTACCCCATTTTTTTTATGTAGGGTTTGTTTTTCAACTCAACAGTTTCCTATTTAAAGATGTCCAACACTGGTGCGGTGACAGAGATGTGATCCCTGATGAATCTGCCATTAGGTCTACCGGGAAGTGATACATGTCGGTTACAGGTAGTGGTATGCGACAGTAAGCTACCAGCCTTTTTAACTCACCAGTACACACCTGAGTTAGTAATAAAAGTTGTACAATTGGTGTGTCTGTTGATTTTAAACCTCACTTCTCGTTGTTCGTCACACCAGGGAGCGAATTTCCTTAGCTTCCTGTTTAGCACCTTTCTGTTTGCACATTTTTTGCTTTGACACTGTTCTTTTCTTGGAAAAAGAATGGCAACCGATGATGAGAAAGGGGCATAGAATTGGTAACATCTGCCAAGATCCCCAAGGGTTGTTCACCCGTGAGGTGCCTTCCTCTCCGCCACACATTTTTTCATCTATTTATGTTCTGAGTGTGGATGGATGGACTGTTTCAGTGGGACAGACATCATTGGATGTGTTGAGTTGAATTCTTCCCAGATTCTCCTACTTACAGTTACAAACAGTGGTTTCGTATGGATAGTATGACATTAGAGAACATACACCTAACCATAAATTGAGAGGGGGTGGTGTTGGAATCAAAGTAGTGGTCCAGCAGATTTGGTTCTCATGTCGACTAGACGGATGCTAACTAAAATCCAGGGTACAGGGATTTTTTGTTATTGAAGGGGGTAGGGGGAAGCCTGAAAGCACCCGGACAAGGTCGGGGCGGGCTGCTAGTATATGAATAAAGCATCTTTCATCCGACGGCGTCTTAGTGCCAGAGTCGGTAAAATGTACTTTATGAACGTAATCAGCTCACAAACAGGTTCAACAGAACCCAAACTCCGGGCGTCAACCAGACTGGACAAGCTGCAAACTAGGTCACATGACTTTATAAGTAATGAGATGCACGAGGAATTCTCTTCCAAGTCATTTAATTACTGGAATCCATTTGTTAAATCAGCTTCCATCCTCTCGCTGCTCAAAGCCCCCCTCCCGCGCGGATGCCCCAGAAACTCACGCGGACGGACAAACACGGTGCACCCGCATCCCCTAGAGGGGCTCGAGCCAACTTTTTATCATAGTTCGATAGATCGTCTCCACTCTCCCCCGGCGCCCCTTGGGGTATCAGTCTGTGTATGCTTCATGTGAAAGGGTTATTAGAAATCATAACATGCACGCGCTATTTATGGAGCACCCGTTGCCACAATATTTCATCCTTTCAGAACTCACAATAACATAAGGGTGACTTCCATATTAACAATACTCCTTTCAGCAACCACAGAATGAAGTTGGCACCAGTATGGTTCAAGCCAGGGACCTGTAGGCGTCACTGCGATCTAAGCAGTAGTCGCATTAACCCAGTGAGCTATGCTGCCTGTTACATGTTCACTGTGATGACAATTGCTATTGCTCTCGAGGGGCAAATCTGGCAATGAGGTTGCAGGATAAAGGAATGTGTGCATGACCGCCCCCCCGCAGGCCACGCAGCGCCTAGAAGCCAGGGCACAACAGGGAGGGTTCAGAGAGCGCTCTCTCAGGCTCGGATATTCTGGGCTTTGAGCATTCGCCATAGGGTGGCTGCCTGTGTACGCCTGTGAGGTCAGCATGCGTGGGGTGCTTATATTGTAGTGTATGCACCTTCGAATGGCTTCAAAGCGCTTCAGTGAACAAAGGAAGAGGTGGCGAAGGGAGAGGTGGGGCGGCTGAAAACTAAGGCATAATACGTGGGTTCCATAGTACATCACACCACAAATCTCACATTTTGTCTGCAAGTCCCGCAACTTAGACCATTTTCTTTTGAGCTTCTGATTTATGTTGAGGGCACTGTGGACACTCCGTTTGATGTAACCAGGTTCCAAAATATGTATGTCTATGTGTTCTTTCACAGTGCGTTTGTTTGAGCACTCTTAACAGTTTTTGTCAATGTGTGTGTACTGCTTGCTGTAAAACCATTTCAAAGTGCAGTTCATCACTTACCAGCGATTACACAAGTGAAGCCACTTTCTTAAAGCAGCACCCTACCCCCACCTGCCACAGAGCTCTCAATTTTTCCAGGTTCCCCCCCACACACACAACCCCACCACCCACACAACCCCCCACACACACAACCCCACATACACACACACAACCCAACACACACACAACCCCACACCACACGCATAACCACAACCCCACACACACCCCCCACACACACAACCACACACAACCTCCCACACACAACCCCCCCACACACACAACCCCCTTACACACAACCACACACAAACAACCCGACAAACACACACACAACCACACACACAACCCCCCCACACACACACAACCACACAACCTCACACACAACCCCACAACCCCCCACACACACAATTCCACACACACGACCCCACACACACACACAACCCCACACACACAACCCCCCACACACACCACAACCCACACACACAACCCCACACCACACAACCCCCACACACAAAACCACAACCCCACACACAACGCCACACCACACAACCCCCCACACACAACCACAACCCCACAACCCCCACACACACAACCCCCCACACACACACAACCACACACAACCCCACCCCACACCACGCAACCCCCCCACACACAACCACAACCTCACACACACTCACAACCCCACACACATACAATCCCACACACACATAACCCCACACAACCCCCCCACACACACACAACCCCCCACTCAAGCACACAACCACACAATCCCACACACACAACGCCACACACACACAACCCCACATACACAACCCCACATACAACCCCCCACACACAACCACAACCCACACACACACAACCCCACACCATACAATCCCCCACACACACAACCACAACTCCACACACACAACCCCACACCACACAACCCGCCCACACATACAACCGTGACCCCCCCACCCACACAACCCCACACATACACAACCCCCACACACCCCTCCCACCCCCGACACAAAAACACAACCACACACACAAAACCCCACACTCACAACCCCACCCCCACACACACAACCCCACCCCCGCACACAACCCCCCCACATGAACCCTCACACACACAACCCCCCACACACACAACCACACACACCCACACACACAACCCACCACACACACAACCCCACACACACACAACGCCACACACACAACCCCACACACACAACCCAACAAACCCATACACACACAACGCCACACACACAACCCCCCCCACACACACACACAACCCCACACACACAACCACACACACAACCACACACACAACCCCACACTCACAGCCCCATACACACACAACCACACACCCTAAGTTGGCAGGATATGCCCAGACCTGGGTTCCTTGCTCACTTTGCCACTGGATTCAAGCTAGCCTGGCTGATGAGGGGTGTCACCCTGAAACTGGTCCCAGGATGCTTGTTTTTGGTTCAGGGAGGACCTGGCTTGGCAGTTCGGCTGGACTGTTCCCATGAGGCACAGGGTCAAGACTGATTTGCATATATCTGGGTCTGAACAGAGGTGGCGAAGTGAGTTAAAGAACGATGATGAATTCAACCCAGATCTACGACTGGGGGTGAGTGTCTGAAAAGTTTCAGCGCTCTGTCCATCATCCCCTTGACCCAAATTATGTAATGTCTCCTTAGCTGAGGATGTATGGGGATGTTAAAAAATACTTTTCCCCAGCCCTATTTTTGTCATCACAAAGTTAGGACAACACCGTGCCTTAATTGGAAGGAGTACATCTAATGTTAACTACAGCATAATATATATTAAAATAAGTACTTTGTAAAGTTTCCTTAAAGCTCCTGGAGTGTTGATATGCCATATAAAACTTTAAAATGAACACATAAATATCCAGTGTTGTGTGACTTACCTGGATACCAGCAAATGTTCTTATGAAGAGCACCCTGCAAACACCAAAAATAAGCATGACATTCAATTTCCTCCATCTTTCTATGGGGATGGATGCAACATTTCAGCCAGGGACCTGCCGACACCCATGGAGACATACTAACTCAGGACATTTCTGAAACGCACTCCAAGGGGTGATCCAGAGTGGTGTGGCTTGTGTGGATCCTAGCATGTTTTCTTACAGTAATACCCGGCGAACATTAAAGCATGGGTAGAAAAAAGTATTTCCCCCACATTTGTGTGATGAAAATTCTACGCACTAACAGCCAATGACTAAAGTCCTACCACCCTGTTTACCCACACTTCTTCCTGGAAAACCTGCCCTTCCCCCCCCAGTGTGGGTTTGACCAAATGCATTTTCTAGGAACATACCAAAACTAAAACCATGTGAAGACTACATTGACACTATGTTGACTTTACACGGTGCAAGGATTATGTAATTTCATGCTGGTTCTTATCGGGGCAGTAGGCCCACCCATATCAGTAGGGATTACTAGGAAGAAGTATTGGAACGCTGGGTGGTAGGAGCAGAAGATATCTTCTGAACTGGACACAGAATTCCAGATAAAGACAACGTCCTTTTTTAGGTCTCGACTACAGCATTGCTTTAGCAATGCTTGTTTGTCGAGATTATAGTAAGGCTTTCAAAAGTCTACCCAAACTGCGGATTGGCCCGTGTGGGGCAACATGAACCGCTTGGACGTGCCCTTTGTCGCACTTTATGAACGATGCAATATACGAATAAAGCATCTTTCATCCGACGGCGTCTTAGCGCTACAGTCGGTAAAATGTACTTTATGAACGTAATCAGCTCACAAACAGGCTCAACAGAACCCAAACTCCGTGCGTCAACCAGACTGGACAAGCTGCAAACTAGGTCACATGACTTTATGCGTAATGAGATGCACAAGGAATTCTCTTCCAAGTCATTTAATTACTGGAATCCATCCGTTAAATCAGCTTCCATCCGCTCGCTGCTCAAAGCCCCCCTCCCGCGCGGATGCCCCAGAAACTTACGCGGACAGACCGACACGGTGCACCCGCATCCCCTAGAGGGGCTCGAGCCAACTTTTTATCATAGTTCGATAGATCATCTCCACTCTCCCCCGGCGCCCCTTGGGGTCTCAGTCTGTGTATGCTTCATGTGAAAGGGTTATTATAAATCACAACATGCGCGTGCTATTTATTGAGCACCCATTGCCACAATATTTCATCCTTTCAGAACTCACAATACCATAAGGGTGACTTACATATTAACTATACTCATTTCAGCAACCACAGAATAAAGTTGGCACCAGTATTTCAATGAGGTGGCAGGATAAAGGAATGTGTGCATGACCCCCCCCCTCCTCGCAGGCCACGCAGCACCTAGAAGCCAGGGCACAACAGGGAGGGTTCAGAAAGCGCTCTCTCAGGCTCGGATATTCTGGGCTTTGAGCATTCGCCATAGGGTGGCTGCCTTGGTACGCCTGTGAGGTCAGCATGCGTGGGGTGTTTATATTGTAGCGTATGCACCTTCTAATGGCTTCAAAGCGCTTCAGTGAACAAAGGAAGAGATGGCGAAGGGAGAGGTGGGGCGACTGAAAACTAAAGCATAATACGTGGGTTCCATAGTACATCACACCACAAATCTCACATTATGTCTGCAAGTCTTGCAACTTGGACCATTTTCTTTTGAGCTTCTGATTTATGTTGAGGGCATTTTGGACACTCCGTTTGATGTAACCAGGTTCCAAATTATGTATGTCTGTGTGTTCTTTCACAGTGCGTTTGTTTGAGCACTTTAACAGTTTTTGTCAATGTGCGTGTACTGCTTGCTGTAAAACCATTTCAAAGTGCAGCTCATCACTTACCAGCGAGTACACAAGTGAAGCCACTTTCTTAAAGTAGCACCCTCCCCCTACCCCGACCTGCCACAGAGCTCTCAATTTTTCCAGGTTCACCCCCCCACACACACCCAACCCCCCCACACACACAACCCCCCACACACAACCCCCCACACACAACCCAACACACACACAACCCCACACACACAACTTCACACCACATGCACAACCCCAACCCCACACACACACACCCCACACACACAACCACACACAAACCCCCACACACAACCCCCCACACCAAACCCCCACACACACAACCACACACAAACAACCCGACAAACACACACACAACCACACACAACCCCACACAAACAACCCCCCCGCACACAACCACACAACCTCACACACAACCCCTCAACCCCCCCCCCCACACACAACCCCACACACACAACCCCACACACACAACCCCCCACACACAACCACAACCCACACACACAACCTCACACCACACAACCCCCCACACAAAACCACAACCCCACACACACAACCCCCCCACACAACACCCCCACACACAATGCCACACCACACAACCCCCCACACACAACCACAAACACACGCACAACCCAACACACACACAACCCCACACACAGCCCCACACCACATGCACAACCCCAACCCCACACACACACACACACACCCCACACAGACAACCACACACAACCCCCCCACAACCCCCCCACACACACACAACCCCCACACACACAACCACACACAAACAACCCGACAAACACACACAACCCCACACACACAACCACACATCCTCACACACAACCCTTCAACCCCACACACACACACACCCCACACACACAACCCCACATACACAACCCCCCACACACAACCACAACCCACAAACACAACCCCACACCACACAACCCCCCACACAAAACCACAACCCCACACACAACCCCCAACACACAACCCCCCCACACACACACAACGCCACACAACACAACCCCCATACACAACCACAAACACATGCACAACCTGACACACACACAACCCCACAACCCCCCCCCCCCCCACACACACAACCTCCCCCACACACAACCACACACAACCCCCCACACACAACCACAACCCCACACACATACAATGCCACACACACAACCCCACACACACAACCCCCCCACACACACAACCACACAATCCCACACACAACCCCCCACACACACAACCACACAATCCCACACACACAACCCCACACACACAACCCTCCACACACAACCCCCCATACCCCACACACAACCCCCTATACCCCACACACACAGCCCCACACACACAACCCCACACACACAACCCCACACACACAACCCCCCACACACAACCCCCCATGCCCCACACACACAACCCCACACACACAACCCCCACACACACAACCCCACACCACACAACCCCCACACACACAACCACAACTCCACACACACACAACCCCACACCACACAACCCCTCACACATACAACCATGACCCCACACACACACACACACACAACCCCCACACACCCCTCCCATCCCCTACCACACACACACAAACACACAACCACAAACATACAAAACCCCACACTCACAACCCCACCCCCACACAGACCCCCCCGCACCCCCCCACACACAACCCCTCACACACACACAACCCCCCACACACAACCACACACACACCCACAACCCCCCCCCACACACAACCCCAAACACACACCCACACAAACACACCCACCCACACACACACACACACACAACCCCCCCACACACACAACCCCACACACACAACCCCGCATATACAACCACACACACAACCCCACACACACAACCCCATACACACACAACCACACACACAGAACCACACACCAGGATAGAAAAACATAGCATAGCAAAACAAAAATAGCATAACAAAACATAGTATAGCATAACAAAACACAACAAAACATAGAAAAACAAAACACAACAAAACATAGCATAACAAAACACAACAAAACATAGCATAACAAAACACAACAAAACATACCATAACAAAACATAGCATAGAATAACAAAGCATAGCATAGCAAAACACAACAAAACAGAGCATAGCATAAAAAAACACAACAAAATATAGCACAACAAAACATAGCATAGCATAACATAGCTTAGCAAAACAAATCATAGCATAGCAAAAACAAAGCATAGCATGAAAAAACATAGCATAGCACAACAAAGCATAGCATAGCATACCACAACAAAACAGAGCTTAGCATAGCATAACAAAACACAACAAAACATAGCATAGCATAACATAGCAAAACAAAGTATAGCAAAACAAAACCTAGCATAACAAAACAAAGCATAACATGGCATATCATAACAAAACACAACAAAACATAGCATAGCATAGCATAACAAAACATAGCATAACAAAATAAATCAAAGCATAACATAACAAAACATAGCATAGCATAACAAAGCATAGCATACCACAGCAAAACAGAGCGTAGCATAGCAAACAAAACACAACAAAACATAGCATAGCATAACGTATCATAGCAAAACAAAGCATAGCATAGCATAACAAAACACAACAAAACATAGCATAACAAAACAAAACCTAGCATAACAAAACACTGCATAGCATGGCATATCATAACAACACAGAACAAAACATAGCATAGCATAACAAAACATAGCATAGCATACCATAGCATAACGAAACATATGTTATGTTATGTTAAGGTGAGCTTATAGAGCGCTCTGTCACCGTGGGTTTCCTGGCGCTGATCTGGTGCTGGGGGTGGACAGGGGGAGTTAGCCAGATTGTGGGAAGAGCCATGTTTTCAGAGATCTGCGGAATTGGAAGAGCGAATTGGAGGATTTAAGTGAGGGTGGGAGAGAATTCCAGAATTTAGGAGCCAAATGTGCAAATCTCCGACCTCCGATTCTGCAGAGTTTGAAAGAGGGGACAACCAGGAGGCGGAGGTGAGAGGATCTGAGGTTGCCTGAGGGACAATAGGGACTGATAAGGGATTTCAGGAATGCGGGGCAGGGACCAGTTAGAGATTTGAAGGCAAGGCAGCCGATCTTAAAGGCTACCCTCGAAATGACAGGAAGCCAATGCAAGTTGGTAAGAAGAGGTTTAGCGGATTGCCATTTCGGGATCCCGAAGGCCAATCTCGCCGCTTGGTTCTGGACGATCTGCAGCCTAGAAAGAAGGGCCTTGGGCAGACCGTGATAGAGGGAATTCGAGAAATCCAAGCGGGAGAGGACAAGAGCCATGATGACTTGAATCAGAACTTCGGGAGTCAGTAGATAGGCCACCTTCCTGATCCTGCGCAGCTGGTACATGCAGGAGGAAACCACCGCCCCTATCTGGGGCTTAAGGGATAGCTCGGAGTCAATAATGACCCCGAGACTCTTCACCGAGGCCACAGGGGTGGGAGGAGGGCCTAGCTCTACCGGCCAGAAGGGCGGGCCCCAGTGGATAGAGCTCTTACCAGGGAGAAGGAGCTCCGTCTTCCCGGGATTCAGTTTGAGTTGATTCTGGCTCATCCACTGGAGAGTGTGGGACATAACCGCCTGAAAATTAGTGATAGCAGAAGAAGAATTGAGAGGAAAGATGAGTTGCAGGTCGTCAGCGTAGTTAAAGACGGTGACGTCCCACTGCCTCAGAGAAAAGAGAAGAGGTCGAAGATACAGGTTAAAAAGAAGGGGAGATAAAGAGGAGCCCTGGGGAACCCCGCAATGTGATCGTTCCTTAGGTGCCCTGAAGGTGCCCAGACTAACTGTCTGAGACCTCCCGGTCAGAAAGGATTCGACCCATGCCAACGCCGGCCCTGGATGCCGGCCAGCTCGACACGATGGAGAAGGATGTCATGGTCCACCGTGTCGAAAGCGGCCGACAGATCTAAGAGAACCAGGGCCTGGGGGGTACCCCTGTCGGCGCCGCCTCTCAGAGCATCCAACACGGCCAAGATCACTGCCTCCGTGGAGTGGCCGGGTCTGAAGCCAGCCTGGTTGGCTTCAAGAAAGTTGGAGCTCTCGATGAACTGTGAGAGGCAGGCGGTGACGTGGGCTTCCAGAATTTTAGAGAAATAGGGCAGAAGAGAGATAGGCCGGTAGTTCGCCAAAACTGCGGGGTCAGCTCCTGGCTTCTTCAGTAGAGGCACCAAAACGGCCTCCTTGAAGGAGCTGGGCACCGTGCCAGAAGAAAGAGAAGAATTCAACAGAGGGAGGATGCAATCAGGTATTGTAAGGCAGATGTCCCGTAGTATAGATGGTGGACAACAGTCGTCAGGTGAGCCAGACTTGACACGAGCGGCCAGTCTGGCCAAAGATTCTGGATCAAGAGGAGGGAAATGTGTGAAAGAGAGTGCATTATGAGGGGGATGACAGTGTCAGTGCCAGGAAAGGTGACCGGAATAGTATCCTTAATCATAACAATGTTTTCTAGGAAGAACGTACTGAGAGCATTGCATGATTCCTGAGTAGGAGCCTGGTTCGGGAGCGTCCTAGAGTCAGAGGTAAATTCATCGAGGACTTTAAAAATCTCCTTCGACTTACAAGGGGCTGACAGAATTCTCTTGGAGACATATGCTGTTTTGGCCGCAATGATGGCTTTTTTATATTTATTACGAGCGGCCACGTAAGTGTCTCTGCCTGTGGTGCAGTAATCTCTCCTCCACTTACGCTCCAATTGGCGTAGCTCCAGATGTTGGGTTTTTAATTGGGAGTCAAACCACTTATAGGAGTTGCTATGCCGAGAGCGGGGAAACTTGGTTAGAGGGGCAAAAATATCGCTAGCTGACGTAAGCCAGTGAGAGATGTTACCGTCTAGCTCGTTGATGCAGATGTCGTTGGAGAGGGAGGGGCGGGTCTCTGACAGATGCAAAAGCAAGTTATGAGAGTCAGCAGCCCTCCACTTGCGGGCGGCACCGCCCTCTAGTGGCGGGGCCCTGATATGACCATCGACAGAGATTACAGTCTCGATCAGAGAATGGTCAGACCACACACAGGGAGTGATCAACGGGCAAGAGGACTTAACCCCGTGAGCCCAAATGTGGTCGAGAATATGGCCTCCGCTGTGGGTGGGGGACTTGACAAGTTGTGTGAGATTTAAACAGGAGAGGGCTTCAAATAGCTCAGTGGCGTGAGGCCCAGCATCCTTGTGTTGGAACCAATAGTTAAAATCGCCGAAAATGGCGACACGAGAGGAGGATGTAGTAAGATTGGCAAGCTGCTCAGTAAAGGAAGAGGGAAATGAAGGCATAGGGTGGGGGGGGCGGTAGAGTATTATAAAAGTGACTGCACCCACCTCAGTTCCCAGGCTGAGAACCAAGTTATCAACTTCAGGAAGAGTCATGGATGAGGTAGCTATAATTTTTAAGTCCTTGCGTATTACCGCTGCCACCCCGCCACCAGGACGGCCCCCGGGGCGATTAGCATTCAACAGATAGTAGTCTGGGGGTAATGCCGCCAGGATATCAGGGAGGGAGTCGTCAGTGAGCCATGTTTCCGATAGCAAAAGAATGTCAGGGCTCTCAGCCATGAGTAAGAGAAAGATGTCAGTTTGATGTCTAATAAGAGAGCGGGTGTTTAAGTATAATATTCGGATGTGTGACTCAGTAGGAGTTGGTGGAGCATGTGACACATCCGACCCCAAATGGAGGGGGATATTCCCCGCGATTCCAGGTGCAGAGATGCGAGCCCTGGTGGCAGGGGAAAGGGAACAGGGGAAGGGCTATAGGCTCTTAAGAACAGATGGAGTATAGGAGATAACAGAGACAGCGTCCCTGGACCCGTCCGGCCGCGGACGGGCGCAGACGGGCTGGACTTAGGCGCGACTTCGGCCCGAAGATGGCGCGCCCGCTGCGCCCGTCCGCTGCGCTCCCTGAAAGGGAGAACCATTTTGTAGGGCCGAGGGCGGGAGGGGCCGAGCGCTAGTCCGCTCGCCTGCTCCCTCACCCAAGATGGAGGCACACTAGGTCACGACCCAGGCAGAACCTATCTCTTCTGCGATGGGCGGGCCAGGAGGCGGGGCAGAGAAGTCCCAAGCTGGAGTGCAGCGCGACCAGGAAGGGTCCCAGCGCGCACTCAGAAGCGAGGTCAACATAGCATAACAAAACATAGCATAACAAAACAAAGCATAGCATAACATAACAAAGCATAGCAAAACAAAACATGGCCTAGTATAACAAAACATAGCAGAACAAAACATAGCATAACATAGCAAAACATAACATAACAAAACAAAGTATAGCATAACAAAACATTGCAAAACACAACAAAATATAGCAAAACACAACAAAATACAGCATAGCATAACAAAACATAGCATAGCAAAGCATAGCATAACAAAACATAGCATAGCAAAGCCTAGTATAACAAAACAAAACATATCATAGCATAGCAAAACATAGCATAGCATAACAAAACAAAGCACAGCATAACAAAACATAGCATAACAAAACATAGCATAACAAAGCATAGCATAACAAAACATAGCATAACAAAACATAGCATAGCAAAACAAAGCATAGCATAATAAAACACAACAAAACATAGCATAGCATAATAAGGCATAGCATAGCAAAACACAACAAAACATAGCATAGCATAACAAAGCATAGCATGTTCAAGTTCAAGTTCAGGAGTTTGTATAGCGCACTACTCACCCAGAGGGTCTCAAGGCGCTTCAGGGAGGGTGGGTGCATTACTTATCGAAAAGCCAGGTTTTTAGCTGCTTTCTGAAGGAGAGGTGGTTCTGTGTAAGGCGGAGGTGAGTGGGGAGAGAATTCCAGGTTTTTTGGCCGCTAAATAGGAGAAGAATCTTCCACCCATGGTGGATCTATGGATGCGCGGAATTGTGGCGAGGGCTTTATTGGATGAACGTAGTTGGCGGGTGGGTGTGTAGAAGGACAGTCGTGTGTTGAGGCATTCGGGTCCTAGGTCATAGAGGGCCTTGTGTGCGTAGGTGAGGAGACGGAACGTTATTCTCTTGGTGACGGGGAGCCAGTGGAGGTCTTTCAGGTGGCCGGAAATGTGAGCTTGACGGGGAATGTCCAGTATGAGTCTGGCTGAGGCGTTTTGGATGCGTTGGAGTTTTTTCTGTAGTTTGGCTGTGGTTCCGGCGTAAAGTGTATTTCCATAATCCAGTCGGCTAGTGACCAGTGCGTGGGTGACTGTCTTTCTTGTTTCGGTGGGGATCCAGCGGAAGATTTTTCTGAGCATGCGTAGGATGTTGAAGCATGAAGATGAAACGGCGTTGACTTGTCTGTTCATCGAAAGGGAGGAGTCTAGGATGAAGCCCAGGTTACGTGCGTGATCTGTGGGTATGGGTGCTGTACCCAGGGCCGGTGGCCACCATGAGTCGTCCCAGGCAGAGGGGGACGATCCTAAGATGAGGACTTCCGTTTTGTCCGAGTTTAGTTTTAAGCGGCTGTTCTTCATCCATTCGGCTACTTCTTTCATTCCTTCGTGTAGGTTGGTTTTGGCGGTGTTTGGGTCTTTGGTGAGGGAGAGGATCAGCTGGGTGTCGTCTGCGTAGGAGATGATGTTGAGGTTGTGTTGTCGCGCAATGGATGCGAGGGGACTCATGTAAACGTTGAAGAGGGTAGGACTGAGTGATGATCCTTGTGGTACGCCGCAGATGACTTCGGTGGCCTCTGATTTGAATGGGGGGAGGCGGACTCTCTGGGTTCTTCTGGCGAGGAACGAGATGATCCAGTCCAAAGCTTTTTCTTGTATTCCGACGTTGCTGAGGCGTTGTATGAGGGTGCTATGACAGACTGTGTCGAAGGCGGCGGAGAGGTCAAGTAGGATGAGGGCAACTGTTTCTCCGTTGTCCAGTAGCGTTCGGATGTCGTCTGTAGCAGCGATGAGGGCGGTTTCGGTGCTGTGTTTGGCTCGGAAGCCGGACTGTGAGGGGTCGAGGGAGTTGTTGGATTCAAGGAAGGCGGCGAGCTGACTATTGACGGCTTTCTCAATGACTTTGGTTCAGAGGGGTCTGCTGTGGGTTTCTTCAGAAGGGCGCTGAGTTCGGCATGTTTCCAGCTTTCCGGGAAGGTAGCGGAGTTGAAGGAACAGTTGATGACATCGCGGAGATGGGGTGCGATGATGGAGTCTGCTTTGTTGAAGATGTGGTGGGGACATGGGTCGGTTGGTGAACCTGAGTGGATGGAGTTCATCAGGCGGATGGTGTCTTCAGTAGTGATTGGGTTCCAGGCGCAAAGGTTGTGAGAGTGCTGTTTTGGTTCGGAGGTGGGTGGAGTGATCTGTTCTTCGGACTGGTTTTCAAAGCTGTTATGTATGTCGGCGATTTTGTTGTGGAAGAAAGAGGATAAAGAGTTTCAGAGGTCTTGGGAGGGAGTGATGTCGTTGGTGCCGGCGGTGGGGTTGGTAAATTCTTTGACGATGTTGAATAGTTCCTTGCTGTTGTGGGCATTGTTGTTGAGTCGATCCTTGAATGCTGATTTCTTGGTGGATCGGATCAATTGGTGGTGTTTGCGGGTGGCGTCCCTGAAGGTGGTCAGGTTGTCAGTGGTTGGGTTTTTTCTCCAGGTTTTCTTGAGGGTACGACATAACTTCTTGGATTTCTTAAGGTCATCGTTGAACCAAGGGGCCTTTTTGCTACCTTGTTTGATCTGGTGGTTTTTCAAGGGTGCTAATTCGTCAGCGCTGTGGGTGATCCATTGTGTGAGTTTGGTGGCAGCTTGTTTTGGGTTCGATGATATGGCAGGAGGGTTTTGGTTAAGCGATGTGAAGAGTTGGTCGGTGGGGATTTTGTTCAGTTTCTTCGAGGAATAGGTTGTGGGGGGTTGTGGGTCGCGGTCTTTTTGTAGCTGAAGTGAACGCAGCTGTGGTCCGTCCATTGGAGAGCTGTGGTGTGATTGAAGGAGATGTGTTTGCTGGAGGTGAAGATAGGGTCGAGTGTGTGTCCAGCTAAGTGGGTGGGGGTGTCAACAAGTTGTTTGAGTCCGAGATTGGCCAGGTTGTCCAGAAGGGTGGTGGTGTTGCTGTCATTTTTCTTTTCCAGGTGGAAGTTGAGGCCTCCCAGTAGGATGTAGTTTTCGGAGGGAAGGGCATGCGGGCTGATGAAGTCAGTGATATCTTCGGTGAATTGTGAGTGGGTTCCTGGTGGTCTGTAGATGAGGGTGCCTCTAAGTGTGGTCCTGGGGTCGGTGTGGATCTGGAAGTGAAGGTGTTCGGCGGTCGCGAGGTTCTCGTCGGAGCTGGTCGTGATTCTGATGGTGTTCTTATGGACGATGGCGATGCCTCCTCCTGTTTGGTTGGTGCGGTCTTTTCGGATGATCTTGTAAGCGTCCGGGATGGCTATGGCGATGTCGGGTGCTGATGAGGCGTTCATCCAGGTTTCTGTAAGGAAGGCGACGTCCGGCGATGTAGTGTCGAGTAGGTCCCAGAGTTCAGTGGCGTGTCTGTGGATCGAGCGGGTGTTCAGCAGGATGCACTTCAGGTGGTTAGAGTCGGAGCTGTGTTTGGAGGAAGTGGATTTGGTGTGGGTCCTGATGCAGGTGAACTTGCAGGAGTGGCAGGCGAATGGTCCATGGGTGTGTCCTGGGGCAGCTTCGCAGCATTGTGGTGTGCGTCCGGGGTTAAGGGCAAAGAGGGTAGCGGCGTCATACGTTATGCGGGAGGAGTGGATTTTGCGGGGACCAGGGGGTCTGGCGCCAGGCGCGGTCCAGGCGCGGACGGGCGTAGACGGGCTTACCTTTGGCGCACCTTCGGCGCGCATGGGGCGGGACCGCTGCGCGTGAACGCTGCACGCGAACGCTGCACGCGAAGGCATCTGTCATAAGTGGATAGTGGAGGGTGGAGGGGCGGGGGAGGAGCAGCTGGGAGGCGGGAGCGGGGTGGAGACCCGGGCAGGGAGGCACAACAACAACAACAAAATGGCAGGCAGCCTAAAACGAAATAGGAAGCCAATTTATTTATTTATTTATTTATTCAAGGTTTTATATAGAGCGAACAAGATCTTTGCAGATATCAGAGCGCTTTACAGAAATAGAGGGAAGGGGCAACCAGGGGGTGATTAAACAAATTCTTGAAAACAATATAATAGTAGGTAGTAGGTGAGATGCAAGGTAGGAAAGCAATCAAGTAAGAGTATAACACGATAAACAATCAGGAAACCAATAATACAGAAGCTGTGCAATGTCTTTGATCCAGTAACACTAGAGCTCAGGTGAACTTAGCCATAAGGATGGCTTTTACCTCTTTCTTAAAAAATGCAGTGGAGGAGATAAGCCTGGTTTCAGGCGGGAGTGCGTTCCAGATCCTGGGTGCCATTCCTGAGAAGGAGCGTTTGTATGTTTTAACCTTCCGGAATCTTCGAGGTTTCAGGAGGAGGTTTTTTGTGCTTCTATTGGATCTCGAGCCTCCTGATATAGTCAGCTTTTGAGTGAGGTAATTGGGTGACTTGTGATGTACGGCCGAGTGTGTCATACAGGCAATTTTCAACTGTATTCTGGCTTCAAAAGGCAGCCAGTTCAGGGTTTTTAAGTCAGGGGATATATGCCAGTGTTTTCTTGAGCCAGTGATGAGTCTCGCGGCAGCGTTCAGGGAGGCTCTTAGGGGTGCCGTTGTTGATAGGGGGAGCCCGCTGAGAGCCGCAATTCCGTAGTCTATGCGAGGGATGACTAGGGCTTCTACAGCAGTTTGGAAGTCCTTGGGTGGGAGGAAGGGTTTGAGTTTCCTCAAAGTGTTGATTTGAAAATTAGCCCCTTTAGTTGCTTTGCTAATGTGCTGCTGCATGTTGAGATTGGAGTCAAGTGTGATGCCTAGGGATTTTGCGGAGTCCACGATGGTGGGCTGAACATTGAGTGCGGTTAGATGATTGAGCCTTGTTTGGGTGATGGCTTTTTTCGCAGGAGGTGCGATCAGAAGGAACTCAGTTTTCAGAGCATTTAGTTTGAGGTGATTATCGGCCAGCCAAGATTGGGTGCTTCTTAGTGTGGAGTTCAGAAGTTTGATGTCTTCCGGGGATTGTAGCTTGAGGTAAAGTTGAGTGTCATCGGCGTACATATGGAAGTGTACATTCGATGCCTGAAGCAAGGTGGTGAGTGGTTCCATGACGAGGTTGAACAATGTGGGGGATAGGGAAGATCCTTTTGGGACGCCTAGTGTTACGGGCACAGATGAGGATAGCACGTTGTTGATCTTGAACTTCTGAGACCGGTTATGTAGGAAGGAAGTGAACCATTTGAGAACAGTCCCGGATAAACCCATTCTGGTATTTAACAACTCCAGTAGATTCTCATGTTTGACCGTATCAAATGCTGAGGAGAGATCAAGAAGGATGAGGAGGCAGGAGTCATTGCGATCAAGGATTTGGAGGGCATCATCAATTATGTGAGTCATAGCCGTTTCCGTGCTGTGTTTTGCTCGGAATCCTGATTGATGAGAGTTGAGGAGGTCAAACTGATCTATGTGTTTTGTCATTTGGAGTTGTACGCATTTTTCTAGCAGTTTGGCCAAGGTGGGGATATTGGTGATAGGACGGTGATTGTTTAGGTCGGCCGGGTCATCTGTAGGTTTCTTGAGGATAGGCGTGACTTGCCCTACGTTGAGGGAGTCTGGGATGAGCCCTTGTTGAAGGAAACCGTTAATGATTTTAGTCCAGAGTGGGAGGAGCAGGGGGGTGAAGTCTTTTACAGCATTAGCCGGTAGGGGGTCTGTGAGGTGATTAGAGGGCTTCAAGGTGCGAGCAGTTTGTGAATTGTTTCCTCAGAGTAGGTGATGAAGGACCGCCATGACGCGTTGTTTTTAGGTTGAGTGTTAGTTGTGCTGATGGTGATGGGGCTGGAGTATCGGTTTACATCATTGAGGAGATCCCTTCTTATATTGTCGGTCTTTAGCTTAAAGAAAGCGGAAAAGTCTTCACAGCTTGGAGTATCACTTGTTGTGCTGATTGATTGTATGGGTTGCATTTTGGTTTGGGCTTTGACTAGCTCGAACAGTTTTCTTGGTCGGTTTTTTGCTTGGTCCAGCTGTTGGCTAAAAAAGTCTGATTTCGAGCGCTTGATTTTCCTAAAGTAGGCATTTCTCTTACTCTTAAGTGATTTAAGGTGCAGTGCTGAGGGGTCAGATCTCCAGGTGCGCTCTGCCATTCGCATAGCACGTCTGTCTTCATTGAGTCTACCATCATACCATGGGTTTGAGTTCTTGGTGGAGACTCTCTTCAGTTGCAGGGGGGCGGCTTTGTTGATTATTGAGGTCATAGAGTTGAGGTAGAGGTCGGTCAGAGAGTGAACATCGGAGACGCCCGCAGGGGGAAGGAGGAGACTGCGGGTGTGGGAAGGCAAGGAGTTGGGGTTAAGATTCTTCATGTCCCTTTTCCAGATCTTGGTTTTGGTGGGTTGAGCCGGGTTAGGTTTGACCTTTTCGTTGATGAAGAATGTGATAATGTGGTGGTCTGACCAGTCACAGGGTAGGATTGCCTCCAGATGGGTAGAGTCCTCTTTGGCGATGATAAGGTCAAGGATAGAGCCTTTCTTGTGTGTCGGACTGTTGCAGATTTGGGTGAGGTCAAGCGCATTAAGGAAAGTTTTGAGACTATTCACCACAGCGTCTTTCTGGTCGTTCCAGTGGAGGTTGAAGTCACCCAGGTAGATTTGAGTGATATGTCGCCCGGCGTTGGATGTTATCGTGTCCATGAGTTGTTGGGAGAAGGTGAGGTTGTCCCCAGGTGGGTGGTAGATGACATGCAGGGAGCATACAGGTTTGCCCTCGCTGGTAATATCGAGGCAGATGAGTTCACAGGAGGTGAGGGAGGGGGAGGTGGCTTTAGTGACAGCGAGGTTGCTCCTATAAATGCATGCGATGCCCCGTCCGTCTTGCCAGTTCTGTCGAGTCTAATGATGTGATAGTTGGGGGGGACTAGTATGTCCATTATAGGTGTAGAGGCTTCAGTTAGCCACGTTTCAGTCAGAATGGCTAGGTCAAGGTCCATTGTTAAGATGAGATCCGCGATGCCGGAGGAGTGTCTCGGGGCCGATCTGCAGTTGAGAAGGAGACATTTGAGTCTGGGAGTGAGAGGGGTGGTCGAGTGTTCTAGAGAAAGGGGGACTTTTCTGAGATTATTGGGGACGGAGCTTCTGTTGCTCAGTGTGGGGGGCCTAAGGGGATTTGTGAGAATCGTGGGTATGGGAAGGTGTGTGTTTGTTGTGTGTTTAGTGGGACCTGGGCCATATGAGCGGAGGAGAGTGTATAGGTCGCGGTCAGAGAGGGGGTTGAGGGTGCGACGAGGGCGGCAGGTGATATTGCGAGCGGGGATAGAGGGCCAACACGGGGGGTAATGAATGAAAGGGTCTGTGGGGAGGGTGGGGGACTTGAGGGCGGAAGTGGTGGATAGGGGGTGTCTGGGGTGTGTGAAGAGAAGTTCTTTGATGGTGTGGAGATCTTCTTTGACTTGTAGGAGGGTGAATATACTTTTAATCAAAAGGGGGGAGGGGGGATCACTTGTCCTGTATAACCTGGGTACAGTTCTAACTAGAAAGACCCTTGTTTTAAAAGACCCTCATACACGTGTAATCATGGTGGTATTGGCGGTGTATCTTGATTCTCCGCCTTCGTTTACACGTCCGTGCAAAATCACGGGGTCAGTTGGTATGCACCCTCCACCCGGAGGAGAACACCCTAGGTTAAAACAGTAGTGATCAGTGATTACTGGTGAGGTGACTGTGCTCTTGTTAAAAGCAATCCAATCTTGCCGGGAATGAGACAACTTTATTAACCGGGATTGAATTGACAGTAGAGGATATGGTTGAATACGCGGGGGAGGAACTATTAGGATTCATACATATTCAATCCTCCTGTGTGCAAAAATGGTCGACATGTTTCGGCCTTTATCGCCCAGAGGGTCGGTACGGCTTTCTTCAGGACCAGGTGAGATTGGTGAAAGGAGTGGCTTAGGCCTACTCACTGTTGACGGTCAAAATTGGACCTTCCATTAGTTATAATCAACTTCTCACGGGTACCCAGAGGCTTGAAACAAGGGGCTCCTTATGGCTCCGCTCGTAAACCTGCAGCTTGTGCTGTCTCTGCCCCTCGCGGTCCGGGAGCGGAGCCATAAGGAGCCCCTTGTTTCAAGCCTCTGGGTACCCGTGAGAAGTTGATTATAACTAATGGAAGGTCCAATTTTGACGGTCAACAGTGAGTAGGCCTAAGCCACTCCTTTCACCAATCTCACCTGGTCCTGAAGAAAGCCGTACCGACCCTCTGGGCGATAAAGGCCGAAACATGTCGACCATTTTTGCACACAGAAGGATTGAATATGTATGAATCCTAATAGTTCCTCCCCCGCGTATTCAACCATATCCTCTACTGTCAATTCAATCCCGGTTAATAAAGTTGTCTCATTCCCGGCAAGATTGGATTGCTTTTAACAAGAGCACAGTCACCTCACCAGTAATCACTGATCACTACTGTTTTAACCTAGGGTGTTCTCCTCCGGGTGGAGGGTGCATACCAACTGACCCCGTGATTTTGCACGGACGTGTAAACGAAGGCGGAGAATCAAGATACACCGCCAATACCACCATGATTACACGTGTATGAGGGTCTTTTAAAACAAGGGTCTTTCTAGTTAGAACTGTACCCAGGTTATACAGGACAAGTGATCCCCCCTCCCCCCTTTTGATTAAAAGTGTCTTAAGCCAAGGAACTTGGTGGGATCACGGATTTTCCTTCTCCCCATCTTTGATTGATACAGGAGGGTGAATATAATCATGTCCAGGGTTGGATTGGGGATAGTATTGGGAATGAGAGCCGTGGGCGAGTGGTTGAGTGGGGCACTGGAGTGGGAACTGGAGCGGAGGGGGAGGGATGTGCTAGCTACGGTGCAGGGCTCTGCGGCAGTAGTATGTGGAGTGGCATTCGATGGGTGAGAGAGATTGTGGGTAGGGGGTGTGGATGAGGTACGGGGGGCGTTGGTAGCATAGGTGATGGCGCTGGGGGGAGGCGGCGCATGTGAGTTGAGGGATGAGTGTAGGCTGGAGATGGTGGGGGTGCAAGTAAGATAGTGGGGGCTGAGAATGGGGGGGAGAGAGGTTGAGGGGTTTGGGAAAGGGAGGTGGTGTGTTCCGTGAGTCTGGCTGGGCGAGTGGGGTAGTGTGGAGTGAGAGTGGGGGGGGAGATAGGGTGAGAGATGGTCCTGCAGCGGGGCGTGGGAGATATGTTCAGGGCGGTGGTAGGTTCTGCGAAGCTCGTATGAGGTGTGCGGTGGGGGGTAAGGAGGGTGGGGGTATGGGGGATGTATGAAGGGGAGTGATCTTCGCTAGTGCATGAGAGGTGTGGCGAGGTGGAATCGAGTGGGTGACTGATTACAGCGCTGGGGGGGAGGGGTGTGTGTCGTTCAGATGCTGTGATAGGTTAGGGAAGTTAGATTGACAATTGGGAGTTGAGGGTGTTGTGTAGTCCGCGGTATTAGGAGTGGGGGTCCGTCAGTTGGAGATATGATCTATGAAGGTGGGGAACAGGTTGTCAAGCAGGTCAAGGTTCCTATCAGTGGATTGGAATAGGATGATCCCATTGTTGTAGATGGAGATAGTGGCAGAAATGGCAGTGGCACCTGTACAATCAGGCACACCTTGAAATCTACAGGCAGGAAAATGAAACTGTACTAACAGCGCACTTTGGCAATCTAGTGCTACGATGTCTGAATGAATAAAATGAAAAAGCAATCAAGGCAGTCTAGCGCTACGATGTCACAATGAATAAAATGAATAAGCAATCAAGGCAGTCTAGCGCTACTATGTAAATGAGCAAATTAATCCAGCAATCCAAATGAGCAAATTAATCCAGCAATCTAAATGAGCAAATCAATCCAGCAATCTAAATGAGCAAATTAATTCAGCAATAGCCGCAGCAATGCGCTACGATACCAGGCTGCAAGGCAGGCAGGGCGGGGAGCAGCGTGGGGAGCGACTGCGTCTGTAGGGAACAGGACGGGCACAGCGCTATCGCGTGAGAGCGGGCCTAACAGTATCAGTGGGAGGGAGGAGCAGCTGGGAGGCGGGAGCGGGGTGGAGACCCGGGCAGGGAGGCACAACAACAACAACAAAATGGCAGGCAGCCTAAAACGAAATAGGAAGCCAATGCGAAGCAAATGGCAGTGGCACCTGTACAATCCGGCACACCTTGAAATCACAACAAAACATAGCATAGCATAACAAAACATAGCATAGCATAACAAAGCATAGCATAGCAAAACACAGCAAAACATAGCATAGCATAACAAAACAAAGCATAGCATAAAGCATAGCAAAACATAGCATAGCATAACAAAACATAGCATAGCATAACAAAACATAGCATAACAAATCAAAGCATTGGATAGCAAAACATAGCATAGCATAACAAAACAAAGCATTAGTAGCAAAACAAAACATAGCATAACAAAACATAGCATAGCAAAACACAACAAAGCATAGCATAGGATAGCATAACAAAACGTGGCATAGCATAACAATGCATAGCACAACAAAACAAAGCATAGCACAACAAAACAAAGCATAACACAACAAAACAAAGCTAAGCATAACAAAATATAGCATAGCATTATAAAATGCAACAAAACATAGCATTGCATAGCATAACATAACATTGCATAACATAAGAAAACATAGCATTAAGTTTGATAAACTCCTAGTAGTGGGCCTGCTAGCTTTAACTGGCAGTGACTGTAAGCAACTCCATCAACCCAGAAGCAGTGACTCGGTCACCTTTGCTCTTGTATTGCAGTGGCTTTGTTTATTAAACAGTGCCCATATTTATACTGTTAGCACTTTACTTGTGCAAATTTCAGGGCTCAGAAAACTTTGATGAATCGAAGCTCACAACTGAGGCTGTTAAGTTCGTGCTATATAAAACCCCAAGGATAAATAAAAAAATTGCCATTTACAATATGAATAGCTCCAACAAATACAAGACCTATTGCAAAATACAAAACATTGCCATTTACAATGCTAATCGCTCCAGCTCCAACAAATGCGAGACCTATTGCATTTCCAATGCTTGTTTTAAGCTGCTATCTCACTGAGGTCCCCAGAATTCCTCTTAAGGCCCTGCAGTCTTGTTAGGTTTGTTTGACGTTTTTTAGATTCTCCGAATTAAGAACTTCCAAAATGGTGTTCACAAGGGATCTTTTGTTCCTGTTGACCATGTGGTACCTGTTCTATGTTGTGTTTCTATGTGTCTCTTGTACTTTTGAGTAGGATCTCTCTGTCTCGCGCTGCTGCATATCAGGTATACCTCTGTGAGCAATCTGTGAGAGGATATTATGTCCTGCAGCAGTAACTTCTGTAGCTCTATGTGCTTTCATTTCCCCTCACCCCATTGTAGCAGCCACCCACTGTTAACTCAGTAGTGCTTAATTTGTGCAGGTGGTTACAGGTAATGGGCCCCAGTATTAATTTTTAAGGGTTTAGACTTATTTTTCATCATCCGACTATGGCCCTGAGCAAAAGAGAACGCCAGAAAAGGGATTACAGAGGCGATACAGAAAGATATCAAAGCACACACAAATAAGAGTAGGCAATTATGAAAGATTCTTGAAGAGTGAGCTAATGAGACAGCGAGTGTGGTGTGAGAGAAGAGGCATGAGGTGGAATCAAGGAGGGTCAGACTTGGGATTCTTAAACCCTGCAAACTGTCATCCAAGTAGCAGCTTCCAAAGAAAAACTTTGGACCAAGCATTATTTATTATTCTTTTTTTTTTTTTTTTTACAAATTAAGCATTTGCTCCGATTTATTCAAGTGGACTGCAGAAAGAGGCTGTTACTGTTTTCCTGCCTTTTGGGGCTGTATGAGAGGGAAGCTTGCACTATTGCTTTATGTACTGCATCTGTTGCATGTAAGTTAAAACATCTGGTTTGCCAATGGCTTTTGGAATTATGAATAGTATTATTACAAATCAATTAAAATCAGTGATATATATCAATTCAGAGGAGTTTGGGTAACATGTAAATTTAGCAGTGTCCAGAAACACTCCGTGAAGTTTAAGGTTCTTGTTCTACGTGAGAGTATTCGATTTATTGAATTGAATAGTTCCACTGCAGGCCTGTCGGGTCGCGTGCCCCAATACACCCCTTTCCCCGCCCACCTTTGAAGGCTGGATGTCATATGTACAACATGCGGTGTGATTGGCCAGTTTTGCTTATCATTTCGGGCTGCACCTATTCGATAACCAAAGGGGGCGGGGCTGAAGGAAACTGGCGCTGCCTTTCCATACATTTTCTCTACTCCAGGGGTGGCAACTCTTCAGGTAAGTCTCGCTGTGGTGAAGTATCGCTTCTTTAGCTAAAAATAAATAATAAAAAGGGACAAGATGTCTGCTGCGAGTGCAGGACGCCATGGATATCAATCTTACAATTGGCCACATTGTGTGATCCTCGGCAGTCACTATTTCTTTTGTACTTTAGTCTCTATTTCTTTTGTATTTAGAATCGTGAAAACCATCGGTGCCAGTGGCAGCTTGTATGCGAATGTAGTTTGTTTGTATCGTAGTCATGCGTTCACACGATCGTGTGTGTCTCAGCAGAGTGGGACCACTGTCTCCAAAGCTGTAAGCGGCCTGACACCAGGCAGAGGACGCCCTCTTTATCTGGTGTTTCGTATCTGAGCGTGCCCTCTTGTGGCAAGAGGTCTCGTCTGCTCGCTGCTGATATGACCTATGTTCGGCTAACACCCGCCGAGAACTTTCCTTCAGCGTCTCAACCAATGTCTCGGGATTTTAATTTACTGCTATGCTCAGTTATGTTATTTTGTGCTGGTCCCTTCGGCTCGTTTTGGAAAACTAACACGAAGACTTATGTTTGTGTCTGGAGGTTAACATTTGAGGTGGGTAGTATATTACATAAGCTTTTTTTTAACTTGTGGTTAAAAATTGTTTGCCGCGATCTACGTTAAAACATGGGTAAATTAATATTCACATCGTGTGTGAAAAAATCTTGTTATGGGTCACCCTTCCCCAAAGTTTTGTTCAATTTATGTATTGTGTTTATTATTTGGAAAACACAATATTTTTTTTTTAATGTAATTAAAAAAATGGCCATTTAAAAAATATGTATGTTTTAATTCAAACGTTATCTATACTTAGGTTTTAACGTTTGAAAATATATAGTTTTCCTTGAGATCATGGGTCCTCAAAGGTTTAATTGACGGGCCCGTTTTCCTCTGGCTCTGTGTCATGACCTCACTTTTCAACATTTATAAGGCATTGGTCAAGGCTCATCAAAAGAGCCCAGTACATTTTGGAAAGTGGTTACCATTTGTTTGGAAACGTTGCTCAACGCATCAACGCAGCAGCAGTTGGAGAGCGCATCCCTGTGCCACTCTGTCGCCTATGCATTGATCTGACTATACTTAGCCTAGCCAGCTGGGAGATATCAGTTGGGAGCTCTACGCCTGCCTTCTCCGTATCTTTTATTCTTGGGAGTACTGACCTGATACCTAGAAAGAACAGAACAATTATTACGCGAGGTAACTCAGCGAGTTGAGCCCCGACTGCAATGAAAACTGTAGGCCATAGTTTCAAATGAGCCTGAGTCGTGTTATGCTGCCAGGTGGGCTTTCTGCATCTCGCACCCGAAACTCACCCATTTAAGGTCGCCACGTGCGCACAGCAATGTGGGCAGACCCCACCTCATGCTCACCCACAGTAATGGTATTTCACGTGTACACACATGTACATCACTACACAGCTTACTTGTGCGTGCAGGTGTGTGTCCACTGGGAGAGTGTATGGGTCCATATTAGGGTGCATTGTTTTGTTTGTTCGCTTACCGGTCCCTAGGGTAAAGTCTGAACCCAGTGACCTTGTCTCTTGTGTTAGGTGGCTGTGAAGGAGGGACATGATTGATTGATTGAATGGCGATTTGTAAAGCGCAACTTAGCCCGAAGGCGTCAAGGCGCAAATGATGGAATATAGCCAGGTACAAATATCGAGATATAGGGTATAGGGGCCTAAGAGTAGGCTTCAGTAAAGAGCAAAGTTTTAAGGCCCTTTCGGAAGAGAAGAAGAGATTATTGGTCCCTGAGTTCCAAAGGGAGCTCGTTCCAGAGTCTAGGGGCGAGAGAGGAAAAACCCTTACCTCCCCATCTCGCCTTAGCGAATCGGGGACGGTCATCAAATTCTGGCCGGCGGACCGCAAGGCCCTACCGGGGACATAGGTCGACACTAGGGACCTGATGCCCTCAGCACCATGAAGAGCCATGTGAGTGAAGGTCAAAATTTTGAATTTTATCCTGGCATATACCGGGAGCCAGTGGAGATTTTTCCTTATCCGGGTACCCGGAGAGCGTCTGGGGCATTGACGACAAACCTCGCTGCAGCGTTCTGGACGACTTGCAAGCGGTGGAGTAGTTTATTGCTCTTGCCAAGATATAGGGCATTACAGTAGTCCAGTCGCGAGGATAGCAGGGCGACTGCAGCCAGTTTCCGGGCATCAGGGGAGAGGTAATGGGTAAGTTTTCTTAACACCCTTAGAACCCCGCAGCAGGTTGAGACCGTTCTGTTTACTTGCCTGTCAAAAGCAAGTGAGGTATCAAATATGACTCCCAGGTTACGGGCGACGGGAGAAGGCTGGGGACAAGTTCCCAGTGTCTGTGGCCACCAGTCGGCTGACCAGATCTCCTTATTTCCACCAAATACCAGAATCTCCGTTACGTTTAATTTAAGGAAGTTCGAGGCCATCCAGCCTGCCACTGCTTCCAGACAATTTCGAAAATTTAGGGCCGTGGTCTCAACGGATTGCGACAGAGAGACCATGATCTGGGTGTCATCGGCGTACGAGAGCACTTCCAGTCCAAAAGTTCTAACAAGCCTAGCGAGTGGGGCCACATAAAAGTTGAAAAGTGTAGGACTCAGAGCAGAGCCCTGCGGGACCCCACACTGCAGAGGCCTGGCGTTGGAAAGGAAGTCACCCAGTTTGACCCTTTGCTCCCGATGGTTAAGAAAGGAAGTGAGGAGGCTCAGAGCCAGACCCTTCACCCCCGTCTCACTGAGACGGGAGGCCAAGATGGTAGAGGACAGGGTGTCAAATGCTGCTGTAAGGTCGAGCAGGATCAGAAGAGTAGTCTGACCACTGTCGACCTTAGCGCGGATGTTATTGACCACCACTGTGAGGGCTGACTCAGTGCTGTGCGCCTTTCGGAAGCCATGCTGAGAGGGGTCAAGCAGGCAGGTCTTATCAAGAAAGGAGCTAAGATGGAAATTCAAATGAGCCTCCAACATCTTGGCTGGAGCGGGAAGAAGGGAAATGGGACAAAAGTTCTTCAAAATCCCAGGATCCAAAGAAGCCTTTTTCAAGAGGGGCTTAACGATGGCAGTCTTCCAGGATGCTGGAAATACACCACTGGAGATGGCCCTATTCATAACTTCCAACAAAGGGGGAAGTAAAGTGTCCCTGCAATTTTTTAGGATTTTAAGAGGACAGGGATCAAGGGGAGATCCTGACTTGATCGAATCTAAAAGTTTATCTAGGGCCTCAATCGTGAGGAGGGGAAACCTGGAGTAGGTATCATTGGAAGCTGGGGTGTGCTCTAGGCTAGGAGGAGGAGCATGAATGAGATTATGAGTCTGGAGTGCTGTGTAAATATCCAGGATTTTAGAATGGAAGAAGGTGGAGATCTGATCACAGAGTTCTTGAGAGGGAACTATGGGATCAGGGTTTTGGACAAGAGATAAGGTATCTATCACCTTAAAAAGATCTCCCGGGGAGGTGAGGGATGAGGTTAGCTTGGAAAAGTAGGTTTGCTTTTCGGCTAACACCGCCGCTTTGTAGCTCTTGAGGAGATTTTTATGCTTGGTCCGTTGGTCGGCGTCTGGCTGTGCTCTCCAGAGCCTTTATTGCCTCCTACACTCCTGTCTCTGTAGTCTAAGAGTTTTTGAGTACCAGGGTGCTGACGGGCGTTTCCTAGCGCAATAGTGGGATTTAAGCGGGGCAAGAGTGTCCACAGCCCTGGAGATGGTACTTGCGAACTCACAGGCAGTAGTATCAATATCCTGAGAAGGGGAGGCTTAAAGCTGGCAATAAGAGGGCCAAGTGATTCATTGGACAGGCCCCTATAGTTTCTCTTTAGAACCCAACAGTTCATGTCCGTGGGAGGGGCAGGAAGAAAGCCTGATACGAATTCCAGGGGGACTGCTTTAAGATCCGACCAGGAGAGGGGCAGAGGGGAGCCAATCTCTAGCCTGGGGTCGTTAGTAAACACCCCATCTAAGATATGGCCAGCAGAATGGGTAGGAGATAGCACTTTTTGGGAGAGGCTGAGAGAAGCCAGTGAGTCCACAAGGGACGTTGTTTCGGCCGAGTTAAGATTTTCTAAATGTAAATTAAAATCTCCAAGAATAGTCAAGGATGGCCTATTGATGAATGGTTCAATTACTTTAAGTAAATCGTCGGCGAACGAAGACCTAGAACCCGGAGGTCTATAAATAAGAATACCAGCAAAGTTTTCTTTAGGGGAGGTACTGAGAGAAAAGAAAAGAGACTGAAGGGACTTCTGGGGAGAAGGAAGGGATTCCATACGACAGGTAAAAGAGTTCTTATATACAATGCCTATTCCACCCCCTCTACGACACTCTCTGTCCTGTCTCACCATGGCATAACCATCGGGGAGGGCGTTAATCAGGGGAGGGCGTTAATCAGGTCAGGGCCAGCTGAGTCCGAGCCCCACGTTTCGGTGACAAAGACCCAGGAGGTTGTCTTTGACATGTGTGGTGTGTTGTCCCATGCACAATAGTGCCTTTCTCCTGAGCGGTCTACCTGTCATTGCTCAGCCATATGAATATGCTGTGCTTGAATGGTGTGCGATGGTTACATTTAGCTGACACCTAGTCTGTGCTATTTCACTCATCAACCGTCCTAAGGGTATTAATGACCAGGGTGCGACTCGAGGGCAGACGCCATCTACCCACTATTTTCAGAGGGCAGACGCCATCTACCCTGCTGCAAAGCTGGCCGCCGTCACCGAAGTGCCATGTCCCTTTCCCACTTCCTCCCTATATGCTGAACTCTTCTCTGTGTAATTTTGTGACACCGGGACACTTTTCAGCAGCGCCTGCACGTTGTCTGCTTTTGCTCATAGCACCAATGTGCAGGCGGGGGAGAGTTTATCAGATTCTATCTTCTCCCGTTATAAAAGCGAAAGTTAAAGGGCCATTAGGCCTCTTATTGTTACAGTATCATGGCTGGTAGCTATCGGGAACCTCACACCTAGATGCAATTCAGCGTAAATAAAAGGCTTGCATTTTATCACTTCACAGGTACTTAAGAGGGAAATGCTTTTGACTTTGTTCAGTCCCTGTATATAAGAGATATGCAAACCCTGTAAGAATTTCAGGTGTGTTGGTCGTCCCAGTATTTTACACAAATAACAATTTAAATACCACTATTTTGTTTTATTTGTTTTATAGTGCATTAGCACTACAGTAGTGCTAAAGCACTATAAAAGAAATAAAACAAAATAGTGGTATTTAAAGTGTTATTTATGCATGTGTGATGTAAAGCGCTCTGACATCCTTCATTTGGATGAGTAGTACCACTACTCATCCCAATGTAGGGTGTCGGAGCGCTTTATATCACACATTCAGATTATACATTGACAGTAAATCATGTGTGTGTATATCAATATATAAGATGTTACATAAGACAGTGAGGGTTACAAGGTGTGGGAGCCCCATGTCCTTCATACCTCACTGTGCTACATTAGAAGGATTACAATGTAGGTACTGAAAGTAACAAAAGGATCTCTGTCTTAAAAGCAGTAACCCACTTACACTTTTACAGAAAATAAAAATCTGTCATCTACGTGTTAGATAATTTGTTTTGCAGGTGACGTATTAACCCTCTATGCTTCTTTGGTTCAAAACTAGGACTAGGCAAAAGACAGATCTCTCCAGCAAATACGTTATCATCCAGAGGTCTTTTTCCATTATTATTTTTTCCCTGAGATTTAGCTGGCACACAAAGATCTCTGCAGCAAGTACCTTAACCCCATACGATATTTTAAAATACAGGCATTGCAACCAATTTTGGCAGAACAGATTTACTGCAATGTTTTTCCTTGTTACCAATTTCTTTGTGGTAGGGTTTAAAACAAATACATTTATAAGTTGAGGCCCAGATTTTGCGTCTGGGCTGCTTCAATATTTCGTCTCAACCCCAATGCAAAATCTAATTTGTTAAATATTGTAATGCGCTCAAATGTACTCATGATAGACTTGTTAAACATATGTGAGGTCTTAAGATCTGCTGTCACTTCCTGTAAGCAAACACAAGGATATGATGGATGGAGTACTGAAACTTTTCAGACACTCTCCCCCTGTGAGAGATCTGGGTTGAATCCATCATCGTTCTTTAGCTCACTTTGCCACCTTAGTTCAGACCCAGCTATATGCAAATCAGTCTTGACCCTGTGCCTCATGGGAACAGTCCAGCCCGAACTGAGGTGGCGAAGTGAGCTAAAGAACGATGAATTCAACCCAGATCTACGACTGGGGGTGAGTGTCTGAAAAGTTTCAGCACTCTGTCCATAGTTCAAGTTCAAAATTTGTATAGCGCACTACTCACCCAGAGGGCCTCAAGGCGCTTGAGGGAGGGGGGGTACTTTACTTATCGAATATCTAAGTTTTTAGTTGCTTTCTAAAGGAGAGGTGGTTCTGTGTAAGGCGGAGGTGGGTGGTTTTGGCCGCTAAGTAGGAGAAGGATCTTCCCCCCATGGTGGATCTATGGATGCGCAGAATTGCGGCGAGGGCTTGATTGGACGATCGTAGTTGGCGGGTGGGGGTGTAAAAGGACAGGCGCGTGTTGAGGGATTCGGGTCCTAGGTCGTAGAGGGCTTTGTGTGCGTGGGTGAGGAGACGGAACGTTATTCTCTTGTTGACGGGGAGCCAGTGGAGGTCTTTCAGGTGACCGGAAATGTGAGCTTGGCGGGGGATGTTTAGTATGAGTCTGGCTGAGGCGTTTTGGATGCGTTGGAGTTTTTTCTGTAGTTTGGCTGTGGTTCCGGCGTAAAGGGTGTTTCCGTAATCCAGTCGGCTTGTGACCAGTGCGTGGGTGACCGTTTTTCTTGTTTCGGTAGGGATCCAACGGAAGATTTTTTTGAGCATGCGTAGGATGTTGAAGCATGATGATGAGACGGCGTTGACTTGTCTGGTCATCGAGAGGGAGGAGTCTAGGATGAAGCTCAGGTTACGTGCGTGGTCCGTAGATATGGGTGCTGTTCCCAGGGCCGGTGCCACCATGAGTCGTCCCAAGCAGAGGGGTATGAGCCTAAGATGAGGACTTCCGTTTTGTCCGAGTTCAGTTTTAAACAGCTGTTCTTCATCCACTCGGCTACATCTTTCATTCCTTCGTGTAAGTTGGTTTTGGCGGTGTTTGGGTCTTTGGTGAGGGAGAGGATCAGCTGGGTGTCGTCTGCGTAGGAGATGATGTTGAGGTTGTGTTGGCGCGCGATGGATGCGAGGGGACTCATATATACGTTGAAGAGGATGGGACTGAGTGATGATTCTTGTGGTACGCCGCAGATGACTTTGGTGGCCTCTGATCTAAAAGGGGGGAGGCGGACTCTCTGGGTTCTTCCGGCGAGGAACGAGATGATCCAGTCCAATGCTTTTCCTTGTATTCCGATGTTGCTGAGGCGTTGTATGAGGGTGCTATGACAGACTGTGTCGAAGGCTGCGGAGAGGTCAAGTAGGATGAGGGCAACTGTTTCTCCGTTGTCCAGTAGTGTTCGAATGTCGTCTGTTGCTGCGATGAGGGCGGTTTCGGTGCTGTGTTTGGCTCGGAAGCCGGACTGTGAGGGGTCGAGGGATTTGTTGGATTCGAGGAAGGCGGCGAGCTGACTGTTGACAGCTTTCTCAATGACTTTGACAGGGAATGGGAGGAGCGAGATGGGGCGGTAGTTCTTAAGTTCAGTGGGGTCTGCTGTGGGTTTCTTCAGAAGAGCGCTGAGTTCGGCATGTTTCCAGCTTTCCGGGAAGGTAGCGGAGTTGAGGGAGCAGTTGATGACGTCTCGGAGATGGGGTGCGATAATGGAGTCTGCTTTGTTGAAAATGTGGTGGGGACATGGGTCGGTTGGCGATCCTGAGTGGATGGAGTTCATCAGGCGGATGGTGTCGTCAGTGGTGATTGGGTTCCAGGCGCAAAGGTTGTTAGAGGGGGGTTTTGGTTGGGAGGTGGGTGGAGTGGACTGGTCTCCGGACTGGTTTTCAAAGCTGTTATGTATGTCGGCGATTTTGTTGTGGAAGAATGAGGCTAGGGAGTCGCAGAGGTCTTGGGAGGGAGTGATGTCGTTGGTGCCGGCGGTGGGGTTGGTAAATTCTTTGACGATGTTGAATAGTTCCTTGCTGTTGTGGGCGTTGTTGTCAAGTCGATCCTTGAATGCTGATTTCTTGGTTTATCGGATCAGTTGGTGGTGTTTGCGGGTGGCGTTCTTGAAGGTGGTCAGGTTGTCAGTGGTTGGGTTTTTTCACCAGGCTTTCTCTAGGGTGCGACAGAACTTTTTCAATTTCTTAAGGTCATCGTTGAACCAGGGGGCTTTTTTGCTACCTTGCTTGATTTGATGGTTTTTCAAGGGTGCTAGTTCGTCGGCGCTGTGGGTGATCCATTGTGTGAGGTTGGTGGCTGCTTGGTTTGGGTCCGATGACTTGGCAGGAGGGTTTTGGTGAAGCGATGTGAAGAGCTGGTCGTGGTAATTTTGTTCCAGTTTCTTCGGGGAATTGGTTGTGGGAGGTTGTGGGTCTTGGTCTTTTTGTAGTTGAAGTGAACGCAGCTGTGGTCCGTCCAATGGAGAGCTGTGGTGTGGTTGAAGGAGATGTGCTTGCTGGAGGTGAAGATTGGGCCGAGCGTGTGCCCGGCATAGTGGGTGGGGATATCAACAAGTTGTTCGAGTCCGAGGTTGGCCATGTTGTCCAGAAGGGTGGTGGTGTTGCTGTCGTTTTTCTTTTCCAGGTGGAAGTTGAGGTCTCCCAGTAGAATGTAGTCCTCGGAGGGGAGGGCGTGTGGGCTGATGAAGTCAGTGATGTCTTCGCTGAATTGTGTGCGGGGTCCTAGTGGCCTGTAGATGAGGGTGCCTCTGAGTGTGGTCTTGGGGTCGGTGTGGATCTGGAAGTGAAGGTGTTCGGCGGTAGCGAGGTTATCGTCTGAACTGGTCGTGATGCGGATGGTGTTCTTATGGACGATGGCGATGCCTCCTCCTGTTTGGTTGGTGCGGTCCTTTCGGATGATCTTGTAGCCGTCCGGGATGGCTATGGCGATGTCGGGAGCTGATGAGGCGTTCATCCAGGTTTCTGTAAGGAAGGCGACGTCCGGCGATGTAGTGTTGAGTAGGTTCCAAAGGTCAATGGCGTGTCTGTGGACCGAGCGGGTGTTGAGCAGGATGCATTTCAGGTGGTTAGTGTTGGAGCTCTGTTTGGAGTTAGTGGATTTGGTGTGGGTCCTGATGCAGTCGAACTTGCAGGAGTGGCAGGTGAAGGGTCCATGGGTGTGTCCTGGGGCGGCTTGGTAGCAGTTTGGTGGTCGGCCGGGGTTAAGGGCTGAGAGGGTTGTGGAGTCGTACGTTATGCGGGCGGAGTGGATTTTGCGGGGGCCAGGGGGTCTGGCGCTGGGCGCGGGCCAGGCGCGGACGGGCGTAGACGGGCTTACCTTTGGCGCACCTTAGGCGCGCATAGGGCGCGTCCGCTGCGCGTGAACGCTGCGCGCAAAAGCATCTGTCATAAGTGGATAGTGGAGGGGGGAGGGGCGAGGGAGGAGCAGCTGGGAGGCGGGAGCGGGGTGGAGAGCCGGGCTGGGAGGCACAAAAACAAACAACAAAATGGCAGCAAGCCCAAAAGCGAAACAGGACGAGATTGGGGCACAACCTGAAATCGCTATTAAATGGGCAGTGGCACCGGCACAATCAGGCACAAATAGTTAAAGCAGGCAAAGCGAGCAGTGCACAGTTGCAAAATAAATGTAGAGCAGTCTACCAGTAGAGCACTACGATGTCGATATCATCAGGCACAATAATTAATTACAGTAAGCAGAGCGAGCAGTGCGCAATTCGAATTAATGGCAATGATCAGTCTGGCAGAAGCGCTACGATACCACTTATTTCAGCAGGCAGCAGCGTGAGGAGCGACCGCTTCTGAGCTAGGCAGGACGGTCACAGCGTTTGGACTATCGGGTAGAGCCTTAACTTTAGTGGGAAGGAGGAGCAGCTGGGAGACGGGAGCGGGGTGGAGAGCCGGGCTGGGAGGCACAACAACAAACAACAAAATGGCAGCAAGCCCAAAAGCGAAACAGGACGAGATTGGGGCACAACCTGAAATCGCTATTAAATGGGCAGTGGCACAGGCAATGTCGTGCACCATGATGTCACTTCCAGTTATGTCATACACGTTGATGTCACACCCCCTCTGCCTAACTTGGTGAGTCCCCCCCACTTCTTTTTTTAGGACTTCAGCCCTGTCCATTGTACTTAATTGCTGTAATAGACACTGTTCATAAAGATGTGAATGTTAAAGCCTTGCATCCCAGCACTGGTCAAGTGCAGCTGCGTCCTATGTGGCGTGCCCCATTGCCTGCAGGAACATATGCAAGGCGTGCGCTGATGCCTGCAGGAATGAGTACAAGGGGTCCAGGATTCATGTTGGATCGCGTGCCTTGCCAGAGCCTTTAATCCAGTGCCGGGTGGTGGGGTCAGTGGAAGGACTGTGGAATTGAAGACTATTTTGCAGACTAAAAGTAAAAGTGTCACACTAAAAGTAACTTTATTGCTCTCTCTCATTTTGACTTTTTACAAATCTCAACCTGTAGATAGATTCCACAGCATGTTAGAAGTGCAGCATTGGGGAGTTCAGATCTGGGCAACCCGGCTGCAGAAAATATCCTTACCAAACCTTCCATCACTTGGAGAAGTCCCAGAGAGCAAGTTGTGATGTCCATGTGGCTGCTGGGCATATGTAATGTACATACCTGGAGAATGCCACTGATGCCTACTTTGTCCCTCATGGAGTGTGTTCAGACACTGGATAGGTGTGTGCCATTATCCATTCAGAAAGGGAAGCTTCATAAGTCAGTCGACCGGCATAACTCCCAGAAAGGTCACAAAAGGTTGGTTGGGATACAAGCATAATGACTTTGATCCAAATTATGTAACGTCTCCTTAGCTGAGGATGTATGGGGATGTTAAAAAATACTTTGATGATCTTTTCCCCAGCACTATTTTTGTCATCACAAAGTTGGCACTATTTTTGTCATCACAAAGTTGGGACAACTCCGTGCCTTAATTGGAAGGAGTACTTCTAATGTTAACTACAGCATAATATATATTCAAATAAGTACTTTGTAAAGTTTTCTTAAAGCTCCTGGAGTGTTGATATGCCATATAAGACTTTAAAATAAGCACATAAATAAATAAAATGTTTGTTTTCATCCAAGGTTGATCCTTACCTGCCTTTTACATCGGGCGGGCCCATAATGTCAAGGAGTTGACTGAAATGTTGGCTATGTGTTTAGAATTACTTTTTGATTTTGTGAAAAAAAAATTGATGAAGGAAATGGAATAAGAAATGCAAGTTAGTTCTAATGAAGATAGATGTTTGAAGATTATTTTCACTGTGAAGCGTTGAAATAAAACAGAAAACTGCGAAACAACCCCGCGAGTGCTGCTTATTTTCTTCCCGGCTGGGAAAGAATAATTTCTGAGCGCGATATTTTATACAGAGCATCACCGTGTCAGCGGCACCCACCCACGAGTGCTCCGTGTTTGGTAAAGGTGCGGAGGAGCGGATATATATATATATATATTCCTCAAGGAAAAAGATAGCAGCACTGAAGAGGATTCGGGTGCCCACATGTTTTATTTCGTGCAGGAGCTACACAGACTCGTTTCGTCATGCTGCCTTCGTCAGTGTGTAAAGCAATCGATTTCCAGCATGTTGATAACGTTTTTTCTCTACATCATGATAGCATGGACATAGACATAGGACATTAACCCCTCTACGACGCTATGGGCGCCATATTGTAGTGATGTTATTACACAGTTTCTTCTAAGTGCATCGATTGTACAACATTTATCGTGCACACAAATGGGTGGCAATTCCGCGTCAGAGGGTATAATTATGATATAATGCAATGCGATAACATTGTTATTAAGCTGTGGATCAGCTTTTGTCCCATGTTCTACCATAGCCCATGTAAATATGACTTCAAAGTACACTGAGACAAAATATCTTTTTCAAATTAAAAGGATACAGATCAAAAGATCAGAACCCACAAAAGTTCAAATAATGACAATTCGTGACAATACATAATCTAGTAAAAAAAGACATGAAATTTCTCAACGAAGCTAACTTTAACTTCAAAAGTCTAAGTGGAACTTCTGAGAAACAATATAGCTATAAGCGACCAGCAGAATTACAGCAAATAGCTCCCATTCGCGATATTGTATACGATGTTAGGTAATTCATGTCCAAAAGAGCTTTCAAAATCTCCAGATACAGTTTACAGTCATGTAAATCATTGTTCTCCACTTTTCTGATATATACATATATACACATATATGTTAAAGAATACATATATCTCTTACTATGCAGATTACATCATGCAGTCTAAGCAGATTTAACAATTCACATCAGTCACAGTCCAACATTATTTGCCCAGACGAAGAGCCATTTCTTCCCCGCTATTCAGACCTCGAGGATGTTTAGTGGATAGGTCAATAATGTACCTAGACTCAAGTCTGCGTAATCGTCTAAGTCTATCTCCAACCCTTACACTCGGTTGGATGGTGTCTAAACCGAAGTACTGTAGCTGATTTCGGTCTCTATTGTGACTCTCTGTGAAATGGCGGGCCACCGGATACGATGGATCTGCCTTGTCTATGGCCCTCAGGTGTTCTAATATTCGCAGTTTCAGCTGATTGATGGTACTGCCGATGTAGCGAAGGCCACATGGGCACACCAAACATTAAATTGCAAAGGGGGTGCTACAGGTAATGAACTTTTTTATATGCATCGTTCTGCCTGTGTCTGGTATGACATATGACAGAACTCACTTGCTACCTGAGCAGGCTTACAACGCCCGCAGGGAAAGAGACTCCTCATTTCTTTCAGTGTGTTGTTTTTTGGTGGTGGTTTCTCAAGATGGTTGGTAACTGATCTAGCTTTACTAAATGTCACCAGTGGGTGTGCGGGCCGGTCTTCACTGAGCACACTATACGTTTGGAGGATGTGCCAGTTTTTTTGTAGCATGGCTCTCAAATCTTTTGCTCCAGAGGAGAAGGGAGTTATCATTCTGAATTTCCCTTCACCTGTCGCTCTCTTTTTCCCTTGTCCTCCCTTAGATGACTTAGATGTTAGCAATGTGCATATATATATATATATATATATATATATATATCACGCTCCCTGTCCCACTGGAAAATCAGGGCACTCGCGGGCGGGTGCGGTGTGCGGTAATGGGTACCCGCAATAACACTCTGCTCGGCTTCAGAACTCGTATCTTCCAAAGAACCGCACTCGTGGACCCAAAGTATTTGCAGTGCTCACACCATAAGTTTATTCGCAAATGTTTAACAGACGCGTTTCAGCATTACGCCTTCGTCAGTGTCCACTGAAGGCGTAATGCTGAAACGCGTCTGTTAAACATTTGTGAATAAACTTATGGTGTGAGCACTGCAAAAACTTTGGGTCCACAAGTGCGGTTCTTTGGAAGATACGAGTTCTGAAGCCGAGCAGAATATATATATATATATATATATATATATATATATATATATTCACTGAAAAAACCATAGGTTTCACACCAGTTATAGTTAGCTGGAAATTTTACTGATATAAAACCATTGAAATTCCCACGTTATAGTTAGATGGACTCACTATAACTTGCGCGTGCAATGCACTGCTGATGACGTCACATATTATATCACTCACGACATGATCAGTGACATCACTCATGACATCACTGATGACACCATCGAGTGAATGTGTGTCTTTCTGAAAAATAAATATATTTTATATATGTATATGTAAAAGTTGATGGAAGAATAAATGTTTAAATAAGTGTCTAAATGGATGGTTTTTAAAAATTGATTGGTTAACTGGCTTAATAAGACATCATCAGCAGTGCATTGCACGCGCAAGTTATAGTGAGTCCATCTAACTATAACGTGGGAATTTCAATGGTTTTATATCAGTAAAATTTCCAGCTAACTATAACTGGTGTGAAACCTATGGTTTTTTCAGTGAATTTAATAGGTTTTTTAAATGCTAATTCCTAACTATAACTGGTGTGAAACCTATGGTTTTTTCAGTGAATTTCATAGGTTTTTTAAATGCTAATTCCTTTGTATATCGAGTTTCTAACCTTTTTTTTTTTTACAATTTGCTGTTTTTTTTTAAGTATTCATTTTTTTTATATAATTTTTTTCTTTTGCGCTCTGGGTGCGCGCTCCGGGAAGCTTTCAGCTAAGCTCTCCGGTAAGCTTTTCCGAGAGCTCATCTGAAAGCGCACCCAGAGCGCAACTGTCGTTCGTGAAAAAAAATATGAATGAAAAGTTAATAATAATGCAAAACATTTCGTACCATACAAATAAAATTAGTTTTTTTTAATAAGGAAAATGATTATGCATTTCTATAAAAGATTGATGACGTCACTTCGGCGCGCAACGTAAGTGCCCTCGGAAGCGCCTACGTTCGCGGCGCATAAACGCACGCAAAAGCGCCTACGATCGCGCCACGTTTGCGCCCCGGAAGCGCCTACGATCGCGCTGCGTAAACGCACCGGAAGTGCACCGGAGTGCGCAGCGTAAACGCGTCGGGTCATGTGACCCTAAAATAACACTTTTCATTGGTTGCTAACAGTTTTTTTTTACAATGAATGAAATCCCCACCCATTTCCTTCACTTCTTCTTTCACTTTTGTGACTGAAAGACCTGCCTTTTTTGCTGCTCCATATTCCTGGATTAATCATGGCTGCCAGACCATCCAGCAGTGAAGATGACTCCAATGATTTCATTGATGAAGAGCCTCCTCAGCCGAAGGTCAAAGAACATTTCATCTGGAAATTTTTTAAGTTTCCAGCAGACCAGAAGAAGGTGAATGCACCAAAAGTAGAGTGCAGGATCTGCAAACAGGTCCTGTCACGGGGTAACCCCCCAAAAAAATACTCTTTTGGCAACTTCACCATGATTCGCCATGTGGAGAGGAGGCACCCCCAGAATTTTGCCCGGGAAAGTGTCAGGGCTCTGGCACAAGAGGTTCCCAGAGATGGGGCCTCTACATCAACAGGAGGAGCAACTTCTTCTGGAAGAGAACAATCACAGGAGCAGGTAGCAAACATACAACCTGCATTTAACCATGGGGTCGTCAAATGCAGATACTGCAATCAACTCCTCACCTATGGGGAGCAAAGTGTCCTGCTCATGGTTCGAGCATTGGAGAACCATCGCTGCCCTTCCCACCCCTAATTTTTTTGTTTTCTTTTTGCTCCTGTTGAGCAGTTTCCATTCCCTGTTTTTGTTCCTGTTCAGTTAAAAGAAGAAACCCAAAAGTTCTTTTCAGAACTACCTCCAATTCTCATCAAAGAGCTATATTCTTAAAAAATGAAGAGTAAGTGAAATATAGTGCATTGATAATTGAAAGGAGAATGAGTAAGAAAGAACAGAAAGGTATGAGAGGTGAAAGGAAGTGAAGTAGGAGGAATGAAAGAAGGTGAGTGTTAGAAAAGAAAGTTATGACACAGTGAATAAACTGGAGGCCTCATTTCTGAAAAGTGACGCATCGCTACGTGAAAACAGCGATGCGTCACTTTTCTGGACGCACTCCTTATGACATTCCAGATATGTCATATTTAATATATGACTAATCAATTCGCAAGGAGTTACAGATATGTCAGTATTTCTGACGTATCTGTAAACACAAAAGTAACGCATTGCAGGAGTGCGTCACAAAAGTGACGCAACTCCAGTAATGTGTCCTTTCACATGGAAAAAGCACCATGTGAAAGGTTTGCTGTGAAGCAGGCGCAAGATTTTGGCGCAACAGCATCCTAAAAGTGACGCACTGCGTCATTATTACCAAGCTTTTTGCAAGGAACACCCCCTCTGCATGCATTATACCTGACACTATTTTTTAAAAAGTGACGCATCTAGGTACATGGGTCACTTTTTAAAACTCTGCGCCACATTGTATCTGCATCAGGTATAATGTATGCAGAGGGGGCAATCCCTCGCAAAAAGCTTGGTAATAACGACGTACTGAAATCTATGAGATTTCTCTGCGTCACTTTTAGGATGCTGTTGCGTCAAAATCTTGCGCCTGCCTCGCGTCACTTTCATGTTTACAGATATGTGAGAAATACTGACGTATCTGTAACTCCTTGCAACATGATTCGTCATACATTAAATATGACACATCTGGAATGTCATAAGGACTGTGGACAGAAAAGTGCCGCATCACACCAGCAGTGTAATAAAATGTGCCTCGTTGCACTATATTTAAAGGATGCAACAGCATCCTAAAAGTGACGCAGTGAAATCTCAAACATTTCACTGCGTCGCTATTACAAAGCTTTTTGTGGGGGAACACCCCCTCTGCATGCATTATACCTCACGCAGATATAATGTGGCGCTTGATTTTAAAAAGTGACCCATCTACCTAGATACGTCACTTTTTAAATATAACACAACGAGGCACATTTTTTTACACCACTGGTGCGATGCGTCACTTTTCTGTGCGCACTCCTTATGACATTCCAAGTAACGCATTGCTGGAGTGCGTCACAAAAGTGACGCAACTCCAGTAATGTGTCCTTTCAAATGGGGAAAGCAGCATGTGAAAGGTCTTGCCTCAGTCTAACACCTGCTGTAAAGCAGGCACAAGATTTTGACACAACAGCATCCTAAAACTGACGCAGTGAAATCTCAAAGATTTCACTGCGTCGCTATTACAAAGCTTTTTGCGGGAGAACACCCCCTCTGCATGCATTATACCTGACGCTATTTTTAAAAAGTGACGCATCTAGGTACATGGGTCACTTTTTAAAACTTTGCGCCACATTATATCTGCGTCAGGTATAATGTATGCAAAGGGGGCATTCCCCCGCAAAAAGCTTGGTAATAACAACGTACTGAAATCTATAAGATTTCTCTGCGTCACTTTTAGGATGCTGTTGCGTCAAAATCTTGCACCTGCCTCGCATCACTTTTATGTTTACAGATATGTCAGAAATACTGACGTATCTGTAACTCCTTGCAACATGATTCGTCATACATTAAATATGACACATCTGGAATGTCATAAGGAGTGCGCACAGAAAAGTGACGCATAACACCAGCAGTGTAATAAAATGTGCCTCGTTGCACTATATTTAAAAAGTGACGCATCTAGATAGATGCGTCACTTTTTAAATATTGCATAACAATGCACATTTTTTTACACCGCTGGTGCGTCACAAAAATTGACGCACAGGAGGCGCAAAACTAACAGCGCAAGGCCTTCATAAATATGGTCCTGGATTTTCCCCGTGCTTCGCCGGTGCGCGTACCATGCGCTTCCCCCGCGCAAAACGAAAACAATTTTTTAATGCCCTGCAGGACCCTATTTTAGTCCCTACATCAAACCTAGGGGGTCAGAGGGGGTCTACTCTTCCCCCTTATGGTCATTTGCCCCTTTTTTTTTCAAACCCCTTGTGTCTCGATTTTACCGAGACACAAGATGGCGGCCGCTCCAGACTGTTTAGAATGTTTACAGACACCCAAGAGCCAATCAGCTTTCTGCGCGCAAGTCGCGTGTCGCGCCTGGAGCGCACTCCGGTGCGCGCACCCGAGAGCGCCTATAGATATATATATTTTTTTGAACCTAAATTACTCAAAATCCACTGCAGCACATATCTTGAGACATAGCAAAGGCACATCGGGCTACCAGTCCCTACAATTTTGCCAAGTTTGGTGTAAATCCATTCAGCCGTTCGGGCTAAAAGTGAAATTGACCGCCCTATGGAAATTAACATGGGGAAAATGCGTTTTGGGACCCCCCTTTTATCTCGGCCCCCGCTTGACGTATCCCCCCCAAACTTTCAGGGAAGGACCGGAGCTCGACGAGGCCATTTTCAGGAAATTTTCTGGCAGATTCGTCAACCGGTGCCAAAGTTATTCCAAATAGAATTTTGAGATTTAACATTGAAAAAAATCCTAACTATAACTACCTACTGGCGACCGCCAGTAGGTAATATATATATATATAAAATCGCTGCACACTTTCTGTGTCACTGTGGTATCAGAAAAAGAATGGCCGGCACGCTGGTATCCGTTTCAAGAATTTTAATCACCAAGACCCCCCTCACCCCTTACAGACGCGTTTCGCCTTCACAGGCTTCGTCAGTGTAACGTTAGTGTGCGATTAAAATCACCATTTTAAAGCCATTGGTTAATTACACACTCCATAAACATAGAAGAGGGACATATTTTCCACAACATTTTGGTGGCCATCTTATAATGTGCAAATTGGA
Source organism: Lissotriton vulgaris (assembly GCF_964263255.1). NCBI lineage: Eukaryota > Metazoa > Chordata > Amphibia > Caudata > Salamandridae > Lissotriton > Lissotriton vulgaris. The sequence continues at coordinate 573,710,341 of NC_141700.1, forward strand.
TTAGTTCAACGGCTGTGCAATGGTGATAACGTGAAAGTGCATTGTGCTCATTAAAAACAAATAACGTTATAGAACAGACATTTCATACTTTTCATCAATTCCATATTCACAGTAAAAAAGAATAGGTCAACAATTGAGATATTTACATCAATTCATTTCTCATTGTGTCCGTTTTCGGTTATTCAGCCCTGAATGGGCGATTTTTACACAGTGCAAGACAGAAAAGGCTTGTAAGGCATGACTGATCATTGGGAAAGTAGAGATGTTCTCCTATTCAGTTTCATAATCTACTATAGTTCCCCGATCATTGTGACACTCTACTAATTACAAATGAACCCAGAGTTCTTCATTATTATTTAAACCCCAAGGAGTAATAGTTTTAAGACTGATGATGTGTTTAGACTCTAGGATACGTAGAGACTTGTCCCTGTCCCCTCCTCGTTCTAATTTGGGGGCCTGATCAATGCAATAGAAGCTTAGTTTCTCCCACTTGCTCTGATGATGTTGTGCAAAGTGGCGGGCTACTGGATATGATTTATCGTTGTTAGTGATAGCCCGCATGTGTTCGAGAATCCTAAGTTTCACAGGTTTAATGGTGCTGCCAATGTATCGCAGCTTGCAAGGACAGGTGAGACAGTACACAGTGTACTCCGAGTTGCAATTAAGCAACTGCTTTATTTTTACATTGGGTTTGTTATCGCCTGTGCGATTAGGGTATTCGGATATTTTGTCACTAAATCTGCATGCCTTACATTTAAGACAAGGAAAGAAACCAACCGATTTCGATATTTTGATGGGTTTAGCCGATGATTTAAAGTGGCTGTGGACCAAGTGGTCTGCCAAAGATGGACATCTTTTATAGGTAATTAGAGGTTTCTTTGGCAGATTCTTCTTGAGGACTTTGTCAGCAGTGAGTATGTGCCAGTGTTTTTGAAAGATGTTGACTATTTCGCATGATTTGGTATTGAATTCCGTTATCATACGGACCTCATCAGGTGCCTTTGTTTTAGGTTTAGGAACCAGGAGATCCCTCCTGTTTGTTTTAGAGGCTTTGTCACTGGCCTGTTTGAGGATGTTGATGTTATAACCTCTACGCTCAAATCTGCCATTAGCTTCCAATGCTGCATGCTTGTAGTCTTGTTCAAGAGAACAATTTCTCTTTAGGCGTAAAAATTCGCCATATGGTACATTTTTTACAAGACTTTTTGGATGATAAGAGTTAGCATGCAAGACCGCATTGCCTGCTGTGGGTTTTCTGTACAGGCGGGTGTGCAAGATGTTATTATACACAAATATTTCTAGGTCTAAGTAATTAATACTGCTGGTGCTTATGGTGCTGGTAAATTTTAGATTCAGCGTGTTATCATTCAGTATGGTAATGTACTCTTCTGCTGATTGACGATCACCTTGCCAGATTATAAATAGGTCGTCAATGTACCTAGTCCACATGAGTATTTTTTCAGTCCATTTCTGATTGGAGTCACTCCATGCCTCGTGCCTCTCCCACCAGCCCACGAATAAATTCGCGTAGCTGGGGGAGAATCACGAGCCCATCAAGTGCCTCTTTTCTGATTGGATAGAGTCCCATCAAATAAAAAAATGTTGTTAAACAAACAAAATCTAATCATGGACAGAATCATGGCATTATGACTTCTAAAATGTTCTGGTTTCTGATCCAAAAACCATTTAACAGCATAAAGACCTTGTTCGTGGTTAATGCAGGTGTATAAGTTTACCACATCTAAGGTAATTAATAACATTTCGGAGTCACACGTAATATTGTCCATGATATTTAGAAAGTGTTGGGTGTCCTTCAAATAGGATGGAAGGTTTTTGACAAATGGGGCCAAGTATGAGTCGACAAATCTGGAAGTGTTCTCGAGAAGGCTTCCTATAGAGGACACTATTGGGCGTCCCGGAGGCTTTTTTGCATGTTTATGCACCTTTGGTAGGTGGTAAAACGTTGGTAATACTGGCGCTTCACATTTGAGAAAGAGGTATTCATCCATTGTTAACATGCCCTCTTTTCGCCAATTATCCAACATGTTGTGAAAAGTCAAAATGCTTTTGTTGTACTCAGTTCTTTGTATCGGAGTATAACATTCTCTGTCTTTTAACTGTCTGTGGGCCTCTGCTAGATAATGTTCACGGTCAAAAATCACGATGTTTCCTCCTTTATCAGAAGGTTTGATTTCAATTGTAGTGTCCTCCTTTAGCGATCTAATAGCTTGCCATTCTCTTTTTGTTATGTTTGATGTGTTTTGATTTATTTTGTTCCAGATGCAATTTTGTCTAAATCTTCCAGGACTGCTTCATTGAAGAGATCTATTGCGTCATAGTTAGTGATGGGCAACTTTTTTGATTTGTTTTTCATATGACTTGGGTCACGTTTTTGTACGATGTTACTCTGTGATGGGATCTCCCCAGTGGTTAGATTCGGCACTAGTTCTTGGGTTGGTGTCAAAAGAACATCCGCTAGTTCTTTGCAGGTTAGCGTCCCATTTTGATTTTCAGTGGAAACTTCAAGGTTATGTACCATGTTCTCCTTGTTAGGGTTTGGAGCAAGAAAAAAAAAAAAAAAAAAAAAATATATATATATATATATATATATATATATATATATATATATATATATATATATATATATATATATATATATTACTATTTCTATTATTAATATTTATATATTACCTACTGGCAGTCGCCAGTAGGTAGTTATAGTTAGGATTTTTTTCAATGTTAAATCTCAAAATTCTATTTGGAATAACTTTGGCACCGGTTGACGAATCTGCCTGAAAATTTCCTGAAAATGGCCTCGTCGAGCTCCGGTTCTTCCTTGAAAGTTTGGGGGGGATACGTCAAGCGGGGGCCGAGATAAAAGGGGGGTCCCAAAACGCGTTTTCCCCATGTTAATTTCCATAGGGCGGTCGATTTCACTTTTAGCCCGAATGGCTGAATGGATTTCCACCAAACTTGGCAAAATTGTAGGGACTGGTAGCCCGATGTGCCTTTGCTATGTCTCAAGATATGTGCTGCAGTGGATTTTGAGTAATTTAGGTTCCCAAAAATATATATATCTATAGGCGCTCTCCGGTGCGCGCACCGGAGTGCGCTCCCGGCGCGACACGCGACTTGCGCGCAGAAAGCTGATTGGCTCTCAGTTGTCTGTAAACATTCTAAACAGTCCGGAGCGGCCGCCATCTTGTGTCTCTGTAGGATCGAGACACGAGAGGTGGCCAAAACAAAGGGGGAAATGACCATAAGGGGGCAGGGTAGACCCCCCCTTGACCCCCTAGGTTTGATGTGGGGGCTATAAAAGGGCCCCGCGGGGCATTTAAAATATTTTTTTTTTTTCGTTTTGCGCGGGGGAAGCGCCCGGTACGCGCACCAGGTAGCGCACCGGGGAGCGTAAAATGAGGGAAAAAGATGACAGTTTATAAAAAAAAAAAAAGCCTTTATTTAGAAATTGGAGGTAGTTCTAAAAAGAACTTTTTTTTTTCTTCTTTTTGTTGTTTTATATTTTTTTTGTGTTTTTTGAACTTTTTGAACTTTTTTTGGCTTTTTAAAACAATTTTATAATTTTTTTGGATTTTTGTCAAGGGAAAAACAAAAAACAGGGATTCCAAAACGGCTCAACAGGAGCAAAAAAATGTGAAAATTTAGGGACTGTCAGGGCAGCGGTGTTGCTGTTTCTTTTGGGCAATGAGTTCAACACTCTGCTCCCCATAGCAGAGCAGTTCGTCACATTCCGTGCACAGAAATTTGATGCCTGCAAACTCTGGCTGTATGTTAGGGACCATTCTTCTACGGGATGGTCCCGAAGGTGTTGCTCCACCAGTGGAGGTGCTGCCGCCATCTGTGGGTAATTTCCGTGCCAGGTCTCTGACACTCTCCCTCGCAAAGTTGTTTGGGTGTCTTCTTTTGACATGCCTTATTAAATTGGCATTTCCAAAACTATATTTTTTCAGAGGATTGCCTCTGGATAAAGTACTACCACATATTTTGCAGGTTACTTTTGGAGCGTTGACTTTTTTTTCTCCTTCAGGGATGTTATAAAATTTCCAGATGAAATGGATTTTTTTCTTCTGCCTAGGAGGGTCCTCATCTACAAATGCCTCTGAATCACTGCTGGATGACTCTCTTGCAGCCATTGCTGTAGATCAGGAAAGTAGGAGATGAAGATAGTACACAGAACAGCTCTTGCTCTCTCCAAGTACAAAGCAATAGTGAAGGAAATGGGTGGGGATTTCATTCTTTGTAAAAAAAACTGTTAGCAACCAATGAAAAGTGTTATTTTAGGGTCACATGACCCGACGCGCTTACGCAGCGCGCTCCGGAGCACTTCCGGGTGCGTTTACGCGGCGCGATCGTGGGCGCTTCCGGGGCGCAAACGTGGCGCGATCTTGGGCGCTTCCGGGTGCGTTTACGCGGCGCGATCGTAGGCGCTTCCGAGGGCACTTACGTTGCGCGCCAAAGTGACGTCATCAAACTTTTACAGAAATACATAATCATTTTCCTTATAAAAAAAAACGGATTTTATTTGTATGGAACGAAATGTTTTGCATTATTATTAACTTTTCATTCATATTTTTTTTCACGAACGACAGTAGCGCTCTGGGTGCGCTTTCAGGTGAGCTCACCGGAAAGCTTACCGGAGAGCTTAGCTGAAAGCTTCCCGGAGCGCGCACCCAGAGCGCAAAAGAAAAAAAATATATTAAAAAAATGAATACTTAAAAAAAAACAGCAAATTGTAAAAAAAAAAAAGGTTAGAAACTCGATATAGAAAGGAATTAGCATTTAAAAAACCCATGAAATTCACTGAAAAAACCATAGGTTTCACACCAGTTATAGTTAGGAATTAGCATTTAAAAAACCTATGAAATTCACTGAAAAAACCATAGGTTTAACACCAGTTATAGTTAGCTGGAAATTTTACTGACATAAAACCATTGAAATTCCCACGTTATAGTTAGTTGGACTCACTATAACTTGCACGTGTAATGCACTGCTGATAACATCACATATTACATCACTCATGACATGGTCAGTGACATCACTCATGACATCACTGATGACAGAGAGACTGACCTACTTTCACTCGCTAATATATGTATTCACTAAGATACACTTAATAAGGCAGATATCCAATTATTTTTTAAAAAAAACATCCATTAAGACAATAATTTAAACAAATATTCTTCCATCGACCTTAACATACATATATAAAACATATTTATTTATCTGAAAGACACACATTCACTGGATGGTGTCATCAGTGCATTACACGTGCAAGTTATAGTGAGTCCAACTAACTATAACGTGGGAATTTCAATGGTTTTATGTCAGTAAAATTTCCAGCTAACTATAACTGGTGTTAAACCTATGGTTTTTTCAGTGAATTTGATAGGTTTTTTAAATGCTAATTCCTAACTATAACTGGTGCGAAACCTATGGTTTTTTCATTGAATATATATATATATATATATATATATATATATATATATATATATATATTCCAAGGATAATCCGGCAAGGCGCAGACTTTCTCCAGGCTGCAAATACGGACGCGGATCCAAAATAAGTGCAAATATTGATTTATTTAGTTGCGGTGCTCCCAGTCATCACAACGTGTTTCGCGTTTCACAGAGCGCTTGATCACATGACGTATATATATTTTTAGTAGTTGAGCGCATCATAGGTTATATATATATATATATATATATATATATATATATATATATTCACTGAAAAAACCATAGGTTATAGACCATATATAGTTAGGAATTAGCATTTAAAAAACCTTGAAAATTCACTGGAAAAACCATGGGTTAAAGACCATATATAGTTAGGAATTAGCATTTACAAAACCTTATTTTACTCACACAAAACCATTGAAATTCCATATATAGTTAGTTGCACTACCAGAATGATCTTAACCTGCATTTCACCTGTACATTAAGCAAGAGTGAGGTCAACTACCTAGATCTCAGAGTTTTCGTTGACTCAGGCAAAATCCAGACCGCCCTCTTTAGAAAAGAGACGGCGGGTAACTCTGTCCTCCACGAACGCAGCGGCCACCCGACCTCCCTGGTTAAAAGCCTCCCCTACGGGGAACTGTTGAGGATCAAGCGCAACAGTTCTCTGGAGAGAGATTACACAGAGGCCGCTCAACAAAGCGTGAAACGCTTTAAATCTCGCGGCTACTCTGCAATTACCCTCCAACAAGCTGAGAAGAAGGCAGAGAAAGTCAATAGACATACCCTCTTACAGGATAAAAAGGTGGACAGCCCCAAAGGAGGGAGTGGTATCATTAGACTTATCACTAACTACTCAGTGGCAGCTAACAAGGTGAGAGCCATCATGGCCAAGAATTGGGGGATCCTTAAATCCGATAATGTAATCGGGAAGGATCTGCAACAACATCCCATGATAACCTTTAGAAGACTAAGATCTTTAAAAGATAGACTGGTCACTAGCCACCTACTGAAGGGCAAATCCAAAGGAGAACTGCAGTCAATGCATGGCTCGTATCCATGCGGGAAATGCAAAGCCTGCAGTAATAGTCAGAGGGTATTGAGCTACCAGGTGCCACATAGGGACTCTAAAATCAAAATTAACAAGTTTATCACTTGTTCGACCACATTTGTGGTATACTGTCTGAAGTGCCCCTGCGGACGGATGTACGTAGGAAGCACTACAAAAGCAATTAAGTTCAGAATCTTAGAGCACCAAAGAGCCATCGCGAACAAAGATGAAAATTATCCGATGGCCCGGCATTTTGCGAGTCACCACAACAGCGATAGGACACAACTCAGTTTCTTTAGCTTAGATTGCATCCCTCAAGACATCAGGGGTGGAGATCTAAAGAGGCGACTTAGACGCTTGGAGTCTCGATATATCATTGACCTCCAAACGAAGTCACCAGGAGGACTTAATGCAGGGGAGGAGCTACTATCACACTTATAATCACTTTCCTCCATTCCTGAACCACGTAACTGTCTGAAGTGAATTTTTCTTTATATTGTAAATGGCGTTGTTATTATTTGGTTTACAGAGGAATTATCACCCCCCCCCCCTCCACACCCCTTTCCTTCAGTTAGGGTTAATTTAGTGTGGTATTGTAAATATTGGTACTGTATCCATGGCCATCCAGGCCTTAATCGTTACCAAAGATAAGGAAATCATGGGGATTGGGTTATTTTAACTGTATACCAACACGAGTATAGATTAAGTTGAGCAATGACCTTTATATTAAATTATGAATTTGTGTTTAATTGTTATGCCCATCCAGGGCTCAATAAGTAACACACTAATTGAGTGTTAACAAATGTACAGCCTATACCCATTGCTCAAAAATGTGGTACTTTGAATTGTAAATAGCGTTATTTCATAGTTTCAAGATGGCGCTTTCATTTGCATTTTTGAACCTTTTTCTGTTTCAATGAATTTAGCCTTATGAACTGCTGCCTTGCCGACGCCAGCTGACACTGACGAAGGCAAGTGCTGAAACGCGTCTGTTACAATTTTCTTTGCGCAAAATAAACAGTATGTGGTTTAACATCTGCTGCGAGTGCCGTCTTGTTGCTTTCTGCTGCCGGTTGCCGGTCGCAGAGTTGAGGAGCCTCGAATATATATATATATATATATATATATATATATATATATATATATATATTCACAGAAAAAACCATAGGTTATAGTCCATATATAGTTAGGAATTTGCATTTACAAAACCTTGAAAATTCAATGAAAAAACCATTGGTTATAGAACATATATAGTTAGGAATTTGCATTTACAAAACCTTATTTTACTCGCATAAAACCATTGAAATTCCATATATAGTTAGATGCGCTAACTATATATCGCGCATCCGCAATCCACTGCTGATGATGTCACATATTACATCATTCATGACATGGTCAGTGACATCACTGATGACATCACTGATCACAACATCCAGTGACTGTATGTTTCTGTAAAGTTAAAATATGTCTTACATATTGAAGAATGAGTGGATGTATAAATGTCTGGATGAAGGATTTAGTAGGTGCATGACTGATTGTATGAGGGAGTGATTAAATGTGTCTCACTGAGTGCATGGGTTAGTGAATAAACTATATTAGTTTGTGCATCATTATATCTGTTGTTCTGTAAACTGCTGCATGTGTTGATCAGTAGCTATATGAATAACTATATGGGTTATTGATTGGTTGCTCAAGTATTTGTATGGGAGACTGAGTATATGTGTGAGTGGCTGGGAGGTGTGTGACTCTGTGCATAGATGTGTGAGCAGTTGATTCACTAGATGTATGGTTTCAAAAGTGCATGTGGAAACAGCTGTATGGGCGGTTGACTGTGTGCATGAGTGTATTGGTGAGTGAATGGATATCTCAGTGCTACATGTCAAAGTAAGTACATATGTAAAACACAGTACATGTGAGAGTTAACATATATAAATAACTGTGCATTAGAGCCAGTGAATGTGTGAGTGGCTGTATGGATCATTGTGAACTTTTATTAGGGATTATATAAGAGAGTAAATATGTGTTAGAATATGTTTCAATAAGTAAGGTGTGTATAACTGTATAGTTGAGGAATTGGAGGTGTGATTGATTCTTTGCATGACTGTCTAGGTGTATGAGTAACTCCATGGATGAGTGACAATCTGTGAGTGTCTGTTTTCACTGAGTGTATCTAAGGATATATCAGAGTCTGTAGAGGTTCATCGTATTAACACATGAATGATGTCATCTGTGATGTTGTCAGTGATGTCATTTGAGTTGTCATCAGTGATGTCATCAGTGATGTCATTTGAGATGTCATCAGTGATGTCATTTGAGTTGTTATCAGTGATGTCATCAGTGATGTCACTGACCATGTCATGAATGATGTAATATGTGACATCAGCAGTGGATTGCGGATGCGCGATATATAGTTAGCGCATCTAACTATATATGGAATTTCAATGGTTTTATGCGAGTAAAATAAGGTTTTGTAAATGCAAATTCCTAACTATATATGTTCTATAACCAATGGTTTTTTCATTGAATTTTCAAGGTTTTGTAAATGCAAATTCCTAACTATATATGGACTATAACCTATGGTTTTTTCTGTGAATTTCAATGGTTTTTTAATAGCAAATATCAAAAGCTGTCAAATGTCAAGTACGTGATAGGTAAAAACGTTTTCGTGTTTATGCACGCTGATGTGCTTTGAACGCTGCCCCCCTCCCTCCCCTCTTTTCTCTTAGTAGTACTCTCTCTTTGCAGATAGTGAACGGTAGTTAACGCAGACCTTTACCCCCGTTGTAATCCGTCGTACCTGCTTGTCTCTCCATTTGATTGATTGTTATCCAAGCATTTACTGTTTTAAAATTGGTTCTCTTTGGATCATTCTCTATTTACAAACAAGCACAAAGTCGCAATACTCTGTTTAGTCTTTGCAGATAGTGAAAAATCGTGTAAAAAAATAAAAGTAATCGAGCAAAATCAGTAGACCACTAATTCGATCTCTTTTTGACCTCGATAAAATACAAACATTAGGAACAACCCTTCATGAGAAATACGAAAATAGTGAAATGAACTGAGCTCCACACCATGAGGGCTGCAAGACAGCTCGACTCCGCCACCCACCCCGCCCAAAATAACGACAAACCCTATGCAAATATTATAAATATAGACAACACACCAGCAAAGAAACAGGGTAAAACATTTTATTAAATAACTATTTACATAACTATTTTATACTTTTTATTGCCCGATCCGGCTAGCTCAATCGATCGAGCATGAAACTCATGCACTGATAGCAAGCGTTGAGAGTTTGTAGAACGATGGCTTCAGATTTTCCACATACGGTGTAGTGGCGCGAACTGGGAGGGGGCGTTTGGATCCTGCCCCTTCCCCAAATAAGATTTTCATACGTGAATGTTCGTTCATGCTTTTTGTCCCTGAGTTGCTTCGATGTCACTGCCTTACACAAATGGCATAAGTCCTGGAAGTTGAGTGCCATACTTCAGAGTTCTAAGCAGCGCTTGTAACACTGTTTAAACCTTATTTGCACCTGCTGCAGCTTCACTATTCAAAGTAAGTAGGGTCCGTTTGTGGACCTGACTGCATTGGAAAACAATGTGATACGGTGCCTCCCTACACCGCTTGACGGAGGCCCCCGAGGGGCGGTGAGATGGCGCGGACTGAGAGGGGGCGCTTGGCTCCTGCCCCCTCCCCAAGTCGTGTTGCCCTGATGTGGCCTGAGATCGCCCCCGACATAGGCGGCCGGCTCCCGGGGTCCGGCGGAATTTTTTCCCTTTTGATGACTCTTTCATTCTGGACCTTGTCCCACAATCCGTTTGACCTGAAGACACGCTGTAGTGGGGCGCCCCTTTACCGTTTTAGTTGCCATTCCACCCGCTTTTGGTACTCTGTGCCTCTTCCGCCATTCAGCTGTTTACCGCCCGCTCTTGCGACTACAGCGTCTCGCTCACCATGTAGTTGAGTTGCTCCCGCTCTTAAGATTTCACCGAACTTTTTGGACTGCTGAAAGCGGTTGTATTCCGACCGCTGGTTGGTGGAGACATTTTGACTATATTCTGGACTTGCGTTGTCGCGTAATGCGTCATATGACGCGCCGCGTTAGCGCACCCGGAAGTGCTCCGGTGCGCAAGGCGCAGCTTCCCGGAAACGATCCAGAGCGCGCCGCGCAGCGCGTAACGTAAGCATAACAGGTCATGTGACTTGTTAATAAAACTCTGTAGAGCCTGAAGAAAGAAAAACAGAAGGGCACTGTAGTTTCAGACACACTTAACACTAATGACTTAACAAAGATATCGTCTGTCTATGAAGCAGTTATCATGTTCACAGAATTGACAAAGAAGTGTGCAGACACCAATGCTATTAAGAAACACAAGGAAATCCCTAACGCATTTGTCAGTCATTGGTTAAGCAGCTAGGACCTGTTCACTCTTGACACCCCAGGTGCTGTGTATGTTGCACTATAGTGCTGCATCGGGAATACGGACAACCCTATTGATGTTGATTTTTCATTATTGATTATTGTAAAGAAATGGCGACTCCCCCCTTTAGCAGATTAGCTAAATGTTTGCGTAATTTAGGCATAAAAGTTATATTATTATTGTTGTTGTTATCGTTATAGTTCTGGTTAATTTCCAAAAATGTTTAAATATATTTACAGTTTTTGTTGCGTTCGTTATATTTAAAAGTTAATAAAGTTTTATAATCCTACTTTGTTGGAGTGCTATATATTTTTAAAAAATCGGGTGAATGGGGCCTTGAATCGGGTTATTGTCATGTGTGGGCTTTGCAAGTGTACTGCTACAGGATCGGACATTTCAAACTCAAATGCACGTTCTTTTTCTTACCTTTCCGAAGCATGGAGCGCAATAGCAGGCAGAGAAAGGGTGATGCACGTGTGGAACACTACCTGGCCTGGCAAGTTGCTGGCAGTGCCCCCCGCCCGCTCCTGAAAGAGGGCACACACACACCGCCGCCCCGAGTACTTCACAAATCTTTAAAAGACCATGCGCTTGTTCATGAGGCTTAAATGGTTTATCACCCCTTCTAGAACCCCTGCATCGACCCTCTGACGTTTCCTGGAAGAATTAGCACGTAACACAATACCAAGCCCTGTCAGCTGAAACCCCCGAGGAATCGTGGGGCATATTATCAAGGGGGTTTATTTCCGCTTTTTTGGCTTTAAAAGCCAAAAAAAAGGAGATAAAATTATCTCCCTATTACCAAGCTGTCGCTAACACCAGTTAGTGACAGCTAAAAGGAGATAGCGACCATCTTGGGCCCCGCTTTGCATGTCCGTGATATTTATCACTAATGACATGCAAAGTGGGCGTGCCAAGATGTTAGCGACTGGAAACAGTCCCTAACCATCGCTATCTCCTATTACCAACTTTTGGAGATATTCGCACTAAGCGCGAATATCTCCAAAAGCTAACACCTGCCCTGAGCAGTTTTTAGCCATGTTATCCAATGGAAGGTGGATAACATGGCTAAGAGCATTTGCTGGATAATGCATGAATATTGCTGACTTTTCAGCGATATTCATGCATTGCGGCCGTTTTTTATCGCATTTGCGATAAACCTTGCTAATAGCAAGGTTTATCTGCGATAAAATTCGCCGATGTGCGGCGATAATTTTTGTCTCTAAACAAGTTAGAGACAAAAATTATCGCTAACACCTGCCCTGAGCAGTTTTTAGCCATGTTATCCAATGGAAGGTGGATAACATGGCTAAGAGCATTTGCTGGATAATGCATGAATATCGCTGACTTTTCAGCGATATTCATGCATTGCGGCCGTTTTTTATCGCATTTGCGATAAACCTTGCTAATAGCAAGGTTTATCTGCGATAAAATTCGCCGATGTGCGGCGATAATTTTTGTCTCTAAACAAGTTAGAGACAAAAATTATCGCTAGTTGTTGGTAATATGCCCCCGGATTTTCCTTGCAGGAATCGGGAGGCGGAAGACTAGCACTGAAATCAGTAGTCTCACGCCTCAATCGGGAGGGTTGGCATGTCTGGATTCTCTACAGCTGGGGCCATAAACTACATCCGCAGGGCTAGGTGATAGCCTGGGTCCGGCCTGGACAATCGGACACAGAGGAAGAGGAGTGTCGGAGGGTGCGGTAGTGAATAGGGTGAAAGGGAGGTGTCGGGCGAGCACAGAGTGTGATTCTCAGGGAAGAGCAGCGCAGATGGGGGGGAAGTATATGGCCGATGCATGAGAGAGAGAGCGGGGGTGACCAGTGCGTGGGGGAGATGCTTGCGAGGGTGGGGAGCCGTGCTGAGAATCGACGGCGTGCAGAGAGTGGGTCTGGTCAAGGCATCTAAAATGGCTGCCGTGCACGACAAAATTGTGGCATTGGACAAAAAGGCAAGATGGCGCAGACAATGTTTATCAATAAGGATTCATTTATAACAAAATATTTACTCGCAGTGACAAAATGGTGGTCAACACTTCCTGATTTCCATCGAATCGAACGTTAACAGACGTCACGCAGCAAAAAAAAAAAAAAAGCTCACGCACAGCCGCTGGAAGACATGTATCAACATATATGAGCCTCCTCAGCCACCCTCAGAAAACATAAGGGGTCAGGATACGTCTCCCGCACCCCCTTATACCTAGTAATTTAATTAAAACGAAACACAAAATGGCGAATTCCCGTTTCGCTACCAGTTTGCGGCCCAGTTCGCGGCTCGGGAAGCGCTTCTACCGTGAAAAATATATATTTTTTTATTTTCCCCACGAGACCCTTTAATAACCCCAACATCATTCCTAGGGGGTCAAGGGGGTATACTTTGCCCCCTTTCATTAAATTCCCCCTTCGTTTTTCACCTCTTCTTCTCTCTCGATCCTACCGAGAGATAAGATGGCGGCCGCTCCGGACTGTTTAGAATGTTGACAGACACCGGAGACCCAATCCGCTTTCTGCACGCAAAGTTCCGTTTCGCGAAAAGTAAGCGGACCGGAGCGCAGCCCGGAGCGCTGTTACAGATATATATCTTGTTTTGAACGTTAATTTCTCAAAAACTACTGGAGCACATATATTGAGACCTAGCAAAGGCACATCGGGCTAACAGTCCCTACAATTTTGCCAAGTTTCGTGCAAATCCATTCAGCCGTTCGAGCTAAAAGTGAGTCCAACCGCCCTATGGAAATTAACATGGGAAAAACGCGTTTTGGGACCCCCCTTTTTTCTCGGCCCCCCCTTGACAAAACCCCCCCAAATTTTAAAGGGCTGCTCAGAAACAAAATGTGCCATTTTCCTGAAAATTTCAGCCGATTCCGTCCACAAACGCCAAAGTTATTAGACATAGAATTTTCAAAAGTTTTATAGAGAATTAATCCTAACTATATATACCTACTGGCGAGACGCCAGTAGGTAATATATATATATATATATATATATATATATATATATATATATATATATATATATATATATATATATATATATTACCTACTGGCGGTCGCCAGTAGGTATATATAGTTAGGATTTTTTTTCTATGGGATTTTTGAAAATTCTATGTCTAATAACTTTGGCGTTTGTGGACGGAATTGGCTGAAACTTTCAGGAAAATGGAACATTTTGTTTCTGAGCAGCCCCTGACAATTTGGGGGGGTTTCATCAAGGGGGGCCGAGAAAAAAGGGGTGTCCCAAAACGTGTTTTTCCCATGTTAATTTCCATAGGGCGGTTGGCCTCACTTTTAGCTCGAACGGCTGAATGGATTTGCACGAAACTTGGCAAAATTGTAGGGACTGTTAGCCCGATGTGCCTTTGCTAGGTCTCAATATATGTGCTCCAGTGGATTTTCAGTAATTTAGGTTCAAAAAAAGATATATATCTGGGCGGAGCCTAACCACACATCTGATCTGATTGGCTGTCAGCACTTCATCCAAGAAGTGTTGGCAGCCATCTTGGGACCAATATACATGATAGCACCTCATTAAAAAGCATTGTAGTTAATAGAGGGTTTTAGGACTTTAGTTACATTATAAATCATTTGTTGATGGTACCATACTCGTTTTAGGAATTGTGGTGGGTTCTAAGGTGATTTTACCATGTGAAAAAACCTTCTGCTGTGATATCATGAATATTGTTTGAAAGAAAACTAATATCTCATGATTTTTCCACAGTGGTTTGGAAGGGGATCTATAAGCTAAACTGAAAGCATATTTTCTGTAAATTCACATTATCTTTCTCAGTCATGTGAAAATGAAGTCTGACATTCTCAGTAAAACATGTACATCCAACAAGGACAGAGACTGTCAGTTGATTCCTTTGTGTTCTACTGCAGCCTCCTAGAGTGTTCTAAAGAACAACTAGAGCGCTAACAGTCCTACTTATTACAAAGGTATGGCACACCTGAAGCCATCTTGATTGGAATAAAGTGGTAACTCTTAAAACATTTAATTTAAAAAGAAACAACATGAGGGGGTATATTTTGCCATAGAAAGTATGATTAGTGCTGCAGAATGAAAAAATGAGGGCACACTTTGAGTGACTTTTCAAATCCTCTTCTATTTCATTAAAAAATTCTGACATGCAGTCTCCCAAAATGGCCACCAGAGACAAAAGAGCCCAAATGTAGCCCAAATATCACCCAGATGTAGCCCAAGTATAGCCCAATGACAGAATGTCCCAGAGTGTTCTAAAGAACAACTAGAGCGCTAACAGTCCTACTTATTACAAAGGTATGGCACACCTGAAGCCATCTTGATTGGAATAAAGTGGTAACTCTTAAAACATTTAATTTAAAAAGGAACAAAATGAGGGGGTATATTTTGCCATATGAATTATGATTAGTGCTGCAGAATGAAAAATTAGAGCACATTTTGAGTGACTTCTCAAATCCTTTTCTATTTCATTAAAACATTCTGACATGCAGTCTCCCAAAATGGCCACCAGAGACAAAAGAGCCCAAATGTAGCCCAAATATCACCCAGATGTAGCCCAAGTATAGCCCAATGACAGAATGTCCCAGAGTGTTCTAAAGAACAACTAGAGCGCTAACAGTCCTACTTATTACAAAGGTATAGCACACCTGGAGCCATCGTGATGGGAATAAAGTGGTAACTCTTAAAACATTTAATTTAAAAAGGAACAAAATGAGGGGGTATATTATGCAATAGAAGGTATTATTAGTGCTGCAGAAAGAAAAATTAGGGCACATTTTGAGTGACTTCTCAAACCCTCTTCAATTTCATTAAAAAATTCTGACATACAGTCTCCCAAGATGGCCACCAGAGACAAAAGAGCCTAAATGTAGCCCAAATATCACCCAGATGTACCCCAAGTATAGCCCAATGACAGAATGTCCCAGAGTGTTCTAAAGAACAACTAGAGCGCTAACAGTCTTACTTATGACAAAAGTATGGCACACCAGAAGCCATCTTGATTGGAATGAAGTGGTAAGTCTGAAAACACTCAATTTAAAAAGGAACAACATGAGGGGGTTAATTTTGCCATAGAAAGTATGATTAGTGCTTCAGAAAGAAAAATTAGGGATCATTTTAAGTGACTTCTCAAATCCTCTTCTATTTCATTAAAAAAATTCTGACATGCAGACTGAAACATGCACTTTGAATACCAGCAGCAGACGTCCCTGGTGAGCAGTAGCTTTACTACAGTGATCTAATGTGCAACTAGAGTGCTAACATTCAGAATTTATGGCAAATGTGTGACACATCTGAATGCCTTCTTGATGGAACCAAAGTAAACAAGCATTGAAAATGCAATAGATCTCGCCCTCGTTTAAGTTAAAGCCATTCTGTTTGTAATGAGGTGGCTTTTTAGCTTTGCTTTTATTAGTGTTTTTTCAACTTTCATGAAAATAACATGCATCTGTATGCATATAAGTGTATGTATGCATGCATTTATGTTTGTATTTATATAGATATACAGATGATATATGTTTATATATGTATGTAGATATATATATATTCACTGAAAAAACCATAGGCTATAGACCATATATAGTTAGGAATTAGCATTTACAAAACCTTGAAAATTCACTGAAAAAACCATAGGTTATAGACCATATATAGTTAGAAATTAGCATTTACAAAACCTTGAAAATTCACTGAAAAAACCATAGGTTATAGACCATATATAGTTAGGAATTCGCATTTACAAAACCTTATTTTACTCACACAAAACCATTGAAATTCCATATATAGTTAGTTGCACTAACTATATATCGCGCACCCGCAATCCACTGCTGATGATGTCACATATTACATCATTCATGACATGGTCAGTGACATCACTGATGACATCACTGAAGACATCTCAAATGACATCACTGATGACATAACTGATGACAACATCCAGTGACTGTATGTTTCTGTAAAGTTAAAATATGTCTTACATATTGAAGAATGAGTGGATGTATAAGTGTCTGGATGAAGGATTTAGTAGGTGCATGACTGACTGTATGAGTGAGTGATTAAATGTGTCTCACTGAGTGCATGGGTTAGTGACTAAACTGTCTTAATTTGTGCATCATTATGTCTGTTGTTCTGTAAACTGTTGCATGTGTTGATAAGTAGCTATATGAGTAACTATATGGGTATTGATTGGTTGCCCAAGTATTTGTATGGGAGACTGAGTGTGTGTGTGGGTGGCTGGGAGGTGTATGACTCTGTGCATAGATGTGTGAGCAGTTGATTCACTAGATGTATGGTTTCAAAAGTGCATGTGGAAACAGCTGTATGGGCGGTTGACTGTGTGCATGAGTGTTT
This sequence comes from Lissotriton vulgaris, assembly GCF_964263255.1. Classification (NCBI taxonomy): domain Eukaryota; kingdom Metazoa; phylum Chordata; class Amphibia; order Caudata; family Salamandridae; genus Lissotriton; species Lissotriton vulgaris. The sequence continues at coordinate 573,727,615 of NC_141700.1, forward strand.
TGGTGAGTGAATGGATATCTCAGTGCTACATGTCAAAGTAAGTACATATGTAAAACACAGTACATGTGAGAGTTGACATATATAAATAACTGTGCATAAGAGCCAGTGAATGTGTGAGTGGCTGTATGGATCATTGTGAACTTGTATCAGGGATTGTATAAGAGAGTAAATATGTGTTAGTATATGTTTGAATAAGTAAAGTTTGTATAACTGTATAGTTGAGGAAATGGAGGTGTGATTGATTCTTTGCATGACTGACTAGGTGTGTGAGTAACTCCATGGATGAGTGACAGTCTGTGAGTGTCTGTTTACACTGATTGTATCTAAGGTTATATTAGAGTCTGAAGAGGTTCATCGTATTATCACATGAATGATATCTTCAGTGATGTGATCAGTAATGTCAAATGAGATGTCATCAGTGATGTCATCAGTGATGTCATTTGAGATGTCATCAGAGATGTCGTTTGAGATGTCATTAGTGATGTCATCAGTGATGTCACTGACCATGTCATGAATGATGTAATATGTGACATCATCAGCAGTGGATTGCGGGTGCGCGATATATAGTTAGTGCAACTAACTATATATGGAATTTCAATGGTTTTGTGTGAGTAAAATAAGGTTTTGTAAATGCGAATTCCTAACTATATATGGTCTATAACCTATGGTTTTTTCAGTGAATATATATATATATATATATATATATATATATATATATATATTCACTGAAAAAACCATAGGTTATAGACCATATATAGTTAGGAATTAGCATTTACAAAACCTTGAAAATTCACTGAAAAAACCATGGGTTAAAGACCATATATAGTTAGGAATTAGCATTTACAAAACCTTATTTTACTCACACAAAACCATTGAAATTCCATATATAGTTAGTTGCACTAACTATATATCGCGCACCCGCAATCCACTGCTGATGATGTCACATATTTTACATCATTCATGACATGGTCAGTGACATCACTGATGACATCACTGATGACAACTCAAATGACATCACTGATGACATTATCCAATGACTGTATGTTTCTGTAAAGTTAAAATATGTCTTACATATTAAAGAATGAGTGGATGTATAAGTGTCTGGATGAAGAATTTAGTAGGTGCATGACTGACTGTATGAGGGAATGATTAAATGTGTCTCACTGAGTGCATGGGTTAGTGACTAAACTGTCTTAATTTGTGCATCATTATGTCTGTTGTTCTGTAAACTGCTGAATGTGTTAATCAGTAGCTATATGAGTAACTATATGGGATATTCATTGGTTGCCCAAGTATTTGTATGGGAGTCTAAGTATGTGTGTGAGTGGCTGGGAGGTGTATGACTCTGTGCATAGATGTGTGCGCAGTTGATTCACTAGATGTATGGGTTCAAAAGCGCATGTGGAAACAGCTGCATGGGCGGTTGACTGTGTGCATGAGTGTATTGGTGAGTGAATGGATATCTCAGTGCAACATGTCAAAGTAAGTACATATGTAAAACACAGTACATGTGAGAGTTGACATATATAACCGTGCATAAGAGACAGTGAATGTGTGAGTGGCTGTATGGATCATTGTGAACTTGTATCAGGGATCGTATAGGAGATTAAATATGTGTTAGAATATGTTTGAATTAGTAAGGTGTGTATAACTGTATAGTTGAGGAAATGGAGGTGTGATTGATTCTTTGCATGACTGACTAGATGTATGAGTAACTCCATGGATGAGTGACAATCTGTGAGTGTCTTTTTACACTGATTGTATCTAAGGTTATATTAGAGTCTGAAGAGGTTCATTGTATTATCACATGAATGATATTATCAGTGATGTTGTCAGTGATGTCACTGACCATGTCATGAATGATGTAAAATGTGACATCATCAGCAGTGGATTGCGGGTGCGCGATATATAGTTAGTGCAACTAACTATATATGGAATTTCAATGGTTTTGTGTGAGTAAAATAAGGTTTTGTAAATGCTAATTCCTAACTATATATGGTCTATAACCCATGGTTTTTTCAGTGAATTTTCAAGGTTTTGTAAATGCTAATTCCTAACTATATATGGTCTATAACCTATGGTTTTTTCACTGAATTTCAATGGGTTTTTAATAGCAAATATCAAAAGCTTTAAAATGTCAAGTACGTGGTAGGTAAAAACATTTTCGTGTCTATGCACGCTGATGTGCTTTGAACGCTGCCCCCCCCCCTCTTTTCTTTTAGGAGTATTCTCTCTTTGCAGATAGTGAAGGGTAGGTAACGCAGGCCTTTGCCCCCGTTGTAATCCGTCGTGCCTGCTTCCCTCTCCATTTGATTTATTATTCTCCAAGCATTTACTGTTTTAGAATTGGTTCTCTTTGGTTCATTCTCTATTTACAAACAAGCACAGAGTCGCAATACTCTGTTTAGTCTTTGCAGATAGTGAAAAATCGTTAGAAACAACAAAAGGAATCAAGCAAAATCAGTAGGCCACTAATGGGATCTCTTTTTGACCTCGCTAAAATAAAAACATTAGGAACAACCCCTCATGAGAAATATGAAACTAGTGAGAGGAACTGAGCTCGACGCCATGATGGCTGCAAGACCGCTCTGCTCCGCCGCCCACCCCGCCCAAAACAACGACAAACACTATGCAAATATTATAAATATATACAACACACCACCAAAGTAACAGGGTAAAACCTTTTATTAAATAACTATTTACATGGCAGCCTGCTGCAACATCGATCCAAATGCATGCCGCCGTTCCCGGGATTTCTCCCCGACTACTCTGCGGCCTACGAGATGGAGAGGCCGGGGCGTTGACTAAGCAGGGCCTCCGGCCCCATTCCCAAAAGCGTCCCCTCAGCCTTGAAGATTCTACAAGAGTCACCGGGGCCCCCGACTCCCGCAGACTTACGGTGGGGAGCGACTGCCATGATTGCTTGCGAAATGGCCAAGACGGAGTCACAAGATGGTGGTGCTCTCATGCTGACGCCAGCTTCAGTCTGAAACATCCAGAAACACTGTAGACTACCAATTCGATCAGTTCCGGTGGAGCCCCACCGTGACCCGGTAGAGAAGAACTTGCCCTCCCCTCTTTGACTGATGGTTCTTGTTGCCTGTCCCTTCTGTCATATGACGCGCCGCGTTAGCGCACCCGGAAGTGCTCCGGTGCCCGAGGCGCGAAAAGCAGCTACCCGGAAGCGATCCGGGGCGCGGCACGGAGCGCGTAACGTAAGCATAACAGGTCATGTGACTTGTTAATAAAACTTTTCATTGGTTCATTTCACTTTTGGGTTCCTAATGATGTAAGGCTAGGTCATGTGACCTAAAAATAACACTTTTCATTGGTTCGGACTGAAAGGGGCGCTTGGCTCCTGCCCCCTCCCCAAGTCTCGCTCGGCCAGCTGAGTTGCGCCCACTCTTGCGGCCTACGACATGGAGAGGCCGGGGCGTTGACTAAGCAGGAGCCTCCGGCCGCAACCACAGCGCCAACGATCGCTGCTAAAGGAGGGGAGCCTTGTCGGTGAGAGCCACTGATCTGAAGAACGGCTGCCTGCGGTGCCTCCCTGAACCGCTTGACGGAGGCCCCCCAGGGGCGGTGTGGTGGTGCGGACTGGGAGGGGGCGCTTAGCTCCTGCCTCCTCCTCAAGTCTCTCTCGGACAGCTGAGTTGCGATTACTCTTGCGGCCTACGACATGGAGAGGCCGGGGCGTTGACTAAGCAGGAGCCTCCGGCCTCAACCACAGCGCCAACGATCGCTGCTAAAGGAGGGGAGCCTTGCCGGTGAGAGCCACTGATCTGAAGAACGGCTGCCTGCGGTGCCTCCCTGAACCGCTTGACGGAGGCCCCCCAGGGGCGGTGTGGTGGCGCGGACTGGGAGGGGGCGCTTGGCTCCTGCCCCCTCCCCAAGTCTCTCTCGGCCAGCTGAGTTGCGCCTGCTCTTGCTATTACAGCGTCTCACCCGCCATCCGGCTAAATTTCACCCACTCTTGCGATACAGCAGCTCTTCCATTCTGGACCTTGTCTCCCCAGAGGTACATCACCTTACACAGACATGCACTCTGATCTCCTTGGTCTCAGTCAAGCATCAATAGTAAGATTTTCATAGGTGAGTGTAAGTGGGGGCTGTTTGAGGACCTGCCTGCATTGGAAAGCAATGTGATGCGGTGCCTCCCTGAACCGCTTGACGGAGGCCCCCGAGAGGCGGTGTGGTGGTGCTGACTGGGAGGGGGCGTTTGGCTCCTGCCCCCTCCCCAAGTCTTGTTGCCCTGGTGTGGCCTGAGATCGCCCCCGACATAGGCGGCCGGCTCCCGGGGTCCGGCGGAACTTTTTGCCTTTTGGTGACTCTTCCATTCTTGACCTTGTCCCACAATCCATTTGACCTGAAGACACGTCCTGCGGCCTGGTCCCTGAATGTGTGCAAGGGGACGGTATTGATTGGATCAAGATGGCGGCTTCACACAAAGCTGACTCAAGTGTTGCTGCTGATGCTATGCAAACAAAAACTGGTTTTCAGTTTGTACATTCTTCAGGATTTTTCCATCCAAGGCTGGTTGAGAGTTTGTAGAACGATGGCTTCAGATTTTCAACATACTACTCTTCAACATTCTTCATAAATGTAACAATGCGAGACTCACTAGGAGAACGGCCGTTTATCTTTCCTTTCAAAAAACTGCCAACAATATTTTCTGAATGGAAGACATCATCTTGTAGCATAAAAGGCTGCGTCAAGGGTGGTATTGCCCAGAATGTCTTGTTTTCTAGTGCTCGTAATGACGAAGCCAGAACTGCCGAAAAGGATTCTGGTCCTGCCGCTACTTACTGGAGACATTGAACTATACTCTGGACCTGCCTGGCCCCGACCAAAATGGCGCCAGTATGGGAGCGACTTGCAACTCCTTATGACGTTCTAGTTACTTAGCCTTGACGTTATGGGGGATGTATGCGGTCTTTGTGCACACACGGCGGGCGGGGAAGGGTACTGACTGGGAATACGGACAACCCTATTGATGTCGATTTTTCATTAATAATTATTGTATTATTAAAGCTTCGAAGTAATGTTACCCATGATACTCGCCCATGGTGTGCGTATAGACGATTTTATTGTAACTGATCCTGTTATACTTTCAATTAAAAAATCAACCTTCACTGATCCTACAACCGTTTGTCACGTTTAGTTTTTTCAATTAAATGGCTCGCTTGTTACATACTCCTATACCCCTGGCTTTTGAAAGACACCATCTTGTACAATAAAGTGCTGCGTCAAGGGTGGTATTGCCCAGAATGTCTTGTTTTCTAGTGCTCGTAATGACGAAGCCAGAACTGCAGAAAAGGATTCTGGTCCTGCCGCTACTTACTGGAGACATTGAACTATACTCTGAACCTGCCTGGCCTCGACCAAAATGGAGCCAGTATGGGAGCGACTTGCAACTCCTTATGACGTTCTAGTTACTTAGCCTTGACGTTATGGGGGATGTATGCTGTCTTTGTGCACATAGCGGGCGGGGAAGGGTACTGACTGGGAATACGGACAACCCTATTGATGTCGATTTTTCATTATTGATTATTGTATTAATAAAGCTTCGAAGTAATGTTACCCGTGATACTCGCCCATGGTGTGCGTATGAAGGATTTTATTGTAACTGATCCTGTTATACTTTCAATTAAAAAATCAACCTTCACTGATCCTACAACTGTTTGTCACGTTTAGTTTTTTCAATTAAATGGCTCGCTTGTTACATACTCCTATACCCCTGGCTTTTGAAAGACACCATCTTGTACAATAAAGGGTTGCGTCAAGGGTGATACTGCCCAGAATGTCTTGTTTTCTAGTGCTCGTAATGACAAAGCCAAAACTGCCGAAAGGGAATCTGGTCCTGCCGCTACTTATTGGAGACATTGAACTATACTCTGAACCTGCCTGACCTCGACCAAAATGGCGCCAGTATGGGAGCGACTTGCAACTCCTTATGACGTTCTAGTTACTTTACTTTGCCTTGACGTTATGGGGGATGTATTTTTTTTTTTTTTTGCCCCGCGGGGCCCTTTTAAAGCCTCCACATCAAACCTAGGGGGTCAGGGAGGATCTACTATGCCCCCTTATGGTCATTTCCCCCTTCGTTTTGGCCCCCTCTTGTCTCTTGATCCTACCGAGAGACAAGATGGCGGCCGCTCCGGACTGTTTAGAATGTTGACAGACACCGAAGAGCCAATCAGCTTCGCTTCGCAAAGTTCCGTTACGCGAAAAGTACGCGAACCGGAGCGCTACCCGGGACGCTGTTACAGATATATATATTTTTTTGAACGTTAATTTATCAAAATCCACTGGAGCACATATATTGAGACCTAGCAAAGGCACATCGGGCTAACAGTCCCTACAATTTTGCCAAGTTTCGTGCAAATCCATTCAGCCGTTCGAGCTAAAAGTGAGGCCAACCGCCCTATGGAAATTAATATGGGAAAAACGCGTTTTGGGACCCCCCTTTCTTCTCGGCCCCCCCTTGACGAACACCCCCCAAATTTTCAGGAGCTGCTCAGAAACAAAATGTGCCATTTTCCTGAAAATTTCAGCCAATTCCGTCCACAAACGCCAAAGTTATTAGACATAGAATTTTCAAAAATCCCATAGAGAAAAAATCCTAACTATATATACCTACTGGCAACCGCCAGTAGGTAATATATATATATATATATATATATATATATATATATATATATATTCAATGAAAAAACCATAGGTTATAGACCATATATAGTTAGGAATTCGCATTTACAAAACCTTATTTTACTCGCATAAAACCATTGAAATTCCATATATAGTTAGTTGCGCTAACTATATATCGCGCACCCGCAATCCACTGCTGATGATGTCACATATTACATCATTCATGACATGGTCAGTGACATCACTGATGACATCACTGATGACATCTCAAATGACATCACTGATGACATCACTGATGACATCTCATTTGACATTACTGATCACATCACTGATGATATCATTCATGTGATAATACGATGAACCTCTTCAGACTCTAATATAACCTTAGATACAATCAGTGTAAACAGACACTCACAGACTGTCACTCATCCATGGAGTTACTCACACACCTAGTCAGTCATGCAAAGAATCAATCACACCTCCATTTCCTCAACTATACAGTTATACAAACTTTACTTATTCAAACATATACTAACACATATTTACTCTCTTATACAATCCCTGATACAAGTTCACAATGATCCATACAGCCACTCACACATTCACTGGCTCTTATGCACAGTTATTTATATATGTCAACTCTCACATGTACTGTGTTTTACATATGTACTTACTTTGACATGTAGCACTGAGATATCCATTCACTCACCAATACACTCATGCACACAGTCAACCGCCCATACAGCTGTTACCACATGCACTTTTGAAACCATACCTCTAGTGAATCAACTGCTCACACATCTATGCACAGAGTCATACACCTCCCAGCCACCCACACACACACTCAGTCTCCCATACAAATACTAAGGTAACCAATCAATAACCCATATAGTTACTCATATAGCTACTTATCAACACATGCAACAGTTTACAGAACAACAGACATAATGATGCACAAATTAAGACAGTTTAGTCACTAACCCATGCACTCAGTGAGACACATTTAATCACTCACTCATACAGTCAGTCATGCACCTACTAAATCCTTCATCCAGACACTTATACATCCACTCATTCTTCAATATGTAAGACATATTTTAACTTCACAGAAACATACAGTCACTGGATGTTGTCATCAGTGATGTCATTTGAGATGTCATCAGTGATGTCATCAGTGATGTCACTGACCATGTCATGAATGATGTAATATGTGACATCATCAGCAGTGGATTGCGGGTGCGCGATATATAGTTAGCGCAACTAACTATATATGGAATTTCAATGGTTTTATGCGAGTAAAATAAGGTTTTGTAAATGCGAATTCCTAACTATATATGGTCTATAACCTATGGTTTTTTCATTGAATTTCAATGGTTTTTTAAATGCAAATTTCTAACTATATATGGTCTATAACCTATGGTTTTTTCAGTGAATTTCATTGGTTTTTTAAAAGCTAACATCTGTAGCTGTAAAATGTATTATTCTTTAAATCCCAAAATATATTTAGATGTTTATTGATAATTTTTTTTTTAATATTTTTTTTCTTCGCTTCTAGTTCGCGAACCGGGAAGCTTTCCGTTAGCTCATCTTGATGCCGCGATCTAGTCCGCGAACCGGTCAACGTTACGTTAGCGGAACAGTGACGCGCCGCGGAAGCGCGACGTATCACGTTATCGCGTAATGCGTCTAATGACGCGCCGCGTTAGCGCTCCCGGAAGTGCTCCGGACCGCGAACCGGAAGCGATCTGGGACGCGGCGCGCGCCGCGTAACGTAAGCGGAACAGGTCATGTGACTTGTTTATCAAACTTCTCATTGGTTCATTTCACTTTTGGTTTCCAAATGATGTATGACTAGGTCATGTGACCTAAAAATAACACTTTTCATTGGCTCAGAACTTTTGTTTTCCCCAAATCAAGTAAACCCCTCCTTATTTCCTCACTCTGACTTTCATCTTGGTGAGAGAAAGACCATTTATCTGAAGATCCACAATGGCTTCCATTGTTGCTGCAGCTGGTGCACCCCCACCACCACCTCCACCTCCCCATAACAAGAGAGGACCACCCAGTCAAATTATGACTAACAGAGAGGAGGAAGATGAGGAAGAAGAAGAAGAGGAGAGAGAGGGACAACAATTTGTTGATGAGTTGCCCCGGGTTTCTAAACGAAAAACCAGTTTCATCTGGCAGTTTTTCACCATCCCTCCTGGAACCAAGAAAGTGAATGCAAAATATGCCACCTGCCTCATCTGTGACCACAGATTGTCGAGAGGCACAGAAAAGAAGTACAGTATGGGGAACTATACAATGCACCGTCACATGAGCAGGTGGCATCCCTTGAACTACAGCCGGGCTGAGTTGAGGGATCTTGAAGACAATCCGACGGCAACTCCTGTGGCAAGATCTACATCCACATTGTCTTTGACGGGAAGAGAGGCACAAGAGACTGTGCCAAACATCCAACGTAACTTCCAGCACATGAAGGTGTCTTGTATTTACTGTGGTGCTATGCTGTCATATGGCAACATGAGTGTCAACCTCATGAACATTGCATATGAAAATCATAAGTGCCCTAATGCACCCAAAAAGTAATTTTCTTTTTTTTTGCTCCAGTTGAGCCGTTTTGAAAGCCTGTTTTTTGTTGTCTCCCCTCCTTAAAAAACACAAAAAAAACATAAAACAGTTCTAAAAATACAAAAAAATCAAAAAATGTTCAAAAAATTACAAAAAAAACATAAAACAACAAAAACAAAAAAAAACAGTTCTTTTCAGAACTACCTCCCCTTTCAAACAAAATTGCTAGAATGTTTATCACTCTGGCAAGCTCTATTTCTTTTGGTTCGCTTCAAGTTCGCTGACCGGTTCGCGAACTTTAAGCGAACTAAAAAAAATATTTTTTTAAAAAAAAAGAAGAGTTAGTATAAGGGAAGTAAACAGAGAATAATGTAAAAAGAAAGACAGCTAGAGAGAGTAAATGAGAGATACTGTCAATGACATCATCAGCAGTGCATTGCGGGTAAAAAGAGTGGAAAACATTTACCTTATAATTCTTGTTACCTTTTTTAAATATTTTTTCATACTTTCAATCTGTAAAACAAAGAACAAACATTTCAAAAAATATTAAAACATGTATTTAAAAATTAGAAAAGACAAGGGAAAAGGTTCAAAAACAAACAGTTTTTCAACAACTTTGACATTTACAGAAGTCTCTGCTTCTCTACGTTCCCTACACAATCCTAAAGATATATATTCGAAAGAAACTGTATCTTGATATTGCTGAACTGAGGCCTATTTTGAAACATGATGTTTTTCTTGCACTGCTAATGTCTCACAATAGTGATGCAATAGCAGCGCAAAAAAGATGTAAAGTCATAATAAAATTGTGTCTAACATTGTAAATGATTGTTTTAGGATGCAAATAAGATGTGTGCTTTCAAGAGCTTTCTTTGAGGTGAGGCCTCTTTTTTTTATAAAAAAAAAACACTACCCAGAAGTACAGCACTCTAAGCATTAAAATTGATATTTACAGAACTCACCTTACCCATATGTACCACACATTTCTAAATGTATATCATAAGGACAAAAAGCATAACATTAATTATACATGTTAAATGGTTTATTTTTGCTGTTCTCAGAATGTATCAAATTTCACTTAAATCAGTGACTTGAAGGTATTCATCATGTAACAGCGGGGAAAAAAAAACACAATCAAAATGACTGTGTTTAAAAAACCCATACAACCTAAGAAATCTGATTTCAAAACTTCTTAAAATTAACTTACTTTCAATGACGTCGAAGGATCTCCTATAAACAGCATCCACTCTGTTGTGCTTTAAATATTTTCAGCCCGCCACTTTCTGAAAGAAAACCTCCATCGATACGTGAAATATGTTACATAGAAAAAAAACTTCTCTCATTATATCACATGTTTCCACTAGGCCAAATCATGTTGCCGCGATTCGCAAATCTTGTAATTCTTCCAATCAAATCCCGACATTTTCTATTTTCGCAACTTTCAAAAATAAAATATTTGAGATTATTTTCACAATCCTGGACTACTAATATCTTACTCTTCTTTGTCAGTCATGTTCTCCTTTTCCTATGACACTGATACTGCTTACTATGAAGCAGACTTACTTGCATTAGGTTTATATAGTTGAATTTTTAATCGAGACAGCATTGCAGACTTACATTCCCTCTACTTAAAATTTTGGTTTTAAAAACACCAGGTAAGAATTTTTAAGGTCAAACGGCAATTTTTTTTTGAACGTTACAACAGAATCATTACAGAATGACCAGCCGTTTCCAGACTTTAAGTAAGCTGTATAATGTCCTGATGTTGTTGATGGACCATCGTGATAGATAATTGCTACAGTAACAAAAGTCCTCCCTGATATTGACAGCTGAGAAGCCACAAAATTTTTTATTAAAGTTGACAATTTTGTTCCATCAGGCCTACATCGTTGCATCATTAAAATGACATACTGGCCATATCTACGTATAAATAATGTTGACATCATATCACATTTACATTGGCTACACTCCATGTTGTGATCCGCTGCATTTACTAGCTTATTAAAGGAGACTGATTTACTGTCTGGCAAAGTTAAATATATAAATCTTTCTGAGTCTACACTAGTAGTACTTGATACCATACAGTTCTCGCAGTCATGCTGCCATTGATAAGAAAGCCCAAACAGGTGATCTACATCTACACCCTCAACTTGCAATATATCAAGCATATACATTAAAAACTCCTGACAATCTTGCTGATTATTTTCAGAGAAGTCTGTTTGACCTGAACATTCATCTAACAGATAACGAACTTCAGACACACTTTCTACTTTTGTTCGATCACTGCTACATTTCTCGAAAACAGAATTCAACAAACAGCATAAAATTTGTTCAGAATTCAACAGAATCTGTTCTTTTAAACTCTCTAGTGAAAAGAGAACATTAACCACTACATTTGCATAGCAGTTGACACCAGAACTGTTTTCAAATTGAAAACCGACAACATCTTCAACAGAATCCACTTTCTTTCTGCTAACAATTTTCGGTTCATTGACTTTTAGTCTTTTTGCAACAACCTCCCTACTATTACTGCTATTTCTACGTTTGCGGCCTACCACACGTTTCTCAAACAAAGGATATTGAGGCAAATGTGGCGCATACTCTCTTCTTAACCTATTGTATTCCTTAACACAATCTAGATCCGCACAAATGTTTGTGACATCACAGTCAATCAAGTACAATCCCGATAAAGTTCTAACTCGTGACAATGCCACATATGCCATACCCTCCTTGAACACAGAACTGCCAATATTCACCAATGCACAGTCTACACTTAAACCTTGCGATTTATGGATTGTCACCGCATATGCCAAGCAAACAGGAAACTGTTTACGGCGAACATATAAATCTTTAACAAGCAAAAACCTAGCAGAACAACGACCAATTTGCTGTACTTCCTCAATGCCATCAAATTTAATTTTTAAAAATTCTATTCCATCTCTATTTCTGTATTTCTCAAAATCAACAACATTACCCATTGATCCATTTACCAGACCTCTTTCTACATGTAAATTCCTTCTCAAAATAATTCGGCAATTTAAACACACATTCAAAGTCTTTTCAAAACCCGCTGTTTTAGATATAGTCTTCTCTAATGAATCCAATTTTGATTTCAAATTGTCTGACAAAATAATTGTTGATCCCATATGCTCTAATTTGTCGATAGCTTCAAGTTTCACAATCTCTTGCTTTTCTAAATTCAACATTTTGTTGTTGAAGATGGCACATTCTGCAAGAGTTGGCATGAGACATATCCCGGATTTCTTCTCAGTAATTTTCTGAAAAATATTCTCAGGCACAATATCTTGTTTGGGATACAAATTTGACAGTAACCGTGCATTTAAAGCTTCTTTCCCATGCTCGGTCACTTTTCCAATTCTAATATCTTGTAGAATATTCTTGTAATCTTCATCCTTTGCCTGACGCATATTTTGATGCAGTTCTGCATAATTGAAGTTTAACCATATATTGACGTTGCCAATGCTCCCTAGGCACTTCCTGGTATCTTCATGCGTGAGTATTTTGAACACAGGTTGACCTTTTACTGGTGTCAGCTGTAGAAGATCTCCGAAAACAATAATGTGTTTCCCACCAAATAAGACATCATATTCAGTTTTAAGTACTTCTTGCATTCTCAAATGCACAAAGGCAAGCATGACATTGGAAACCATGCTTACTTCGTCAATGATAAGTAGTTTCATTTTCCTCAAAACTCTTGAAACTTCACAGCAAGCATCTCCAGATAACTTGTTGTATTGTAATTTGTTGTCATGCTCCACCGGCAGCATCAATAGACGATGCAAAGTAATACCTTTAATATTATGTGCTGCCAGTCCAGTAGGAGCGGTGACAACACAAGACAGCGATGACTCAGTCCTTTCCTGCAAATAACAAGAGATTGCTTTAATGAGGAAACTTTTTCCAGTTCCCGCTTCTCCACTCACGTACAGTCGGACAGGCTTCAACGACGTACACGAGCACTCTTTCTTCTCATGACTTAATCCGTGCTCAATTTCCTTGGTAACTTCATCATATATTTTCCTCTGCTCAACGTTGAGTTGTTTTTCCAAGTCTTGTAAGTTAACTGAATCCTCCTGAGCATGTGCCATGGCTCTTTCTACTTCATTCATAGCAGTGGCAGCTTCATTTTCGATAATAGGTCCTCCAAGTGGATCTTGACTCAATGAAACAGAACTCTGACTGTCCTGAGAACTGTCTCTGGCAATCTCGGCTGCAATCGTTGCTTCCTGCTCAATTTCCAAAGTTAGCATTTCTTGATATTTAGAAAAAGCAGGACATTCTATGGACTCCTTGGCTGCATTGAAAGAGTCTTCGTAACAGAGGAAATCTCCAAGCAGTTCCTCTTCTGCACGCCAAGGCTTGAAAAGTTGCAAAAGTGCTAAATAGAAAAACTCCTTTTTTTCTGGAGATTCGCCACTTAATTTTCGATGGTTTACTAATTGGCATTTTCTTTGCTTGACCAGGCATCCCTCACTTCCAATTACAGCATACACTCCTTTCTCAATATCTTCTTTGATGTTCCTCTTGAATATATAATTTTGGAGAACCTCATATAGACAAATATTCTCAAGGTGACTGCTTCGATTTGGATAATATGTATCCAACATGTTGGTCTTCAAAATGTCGGTACTGTTTGGTTCCTTTTCTGCCAAATACTCAATTTCCCGAACAGGTTTTAGAACTCGATTTCGCGTTGCAGCAAGACCAAGACTCGCCCAAACGAGACTCCTGGATTTGGCATAGAGACTTGCTGAAGACAATCGATCAGAACATTCGTAAGCTCCGATTTCTCGATGCGACAACATCTTCAGACTGAAACTGTACAACTTCTTGCTGAGGCTCTTTTCATGGGAAATGTCCTCCCACATATCCTTCAGTTCGGTCTTTTCTTTTTTGGTGATGTAAGATGTCACATACCGAGCCACAGCCATACAGTTGTCAGCCACAAACTGTATATCCATGTTGGCATTCCACATGGACAAAATCACTGGGTTGTAGTCATTGATGTACTTGGACTCTTCGTTCCTTTTCAAATTGTATGTATTCTTGGGTGATTTCCTCGTCACATTATGTCGCAGCGAAGACATCAAACTGTTCACTCTTCCTTTAGAAATCACCGGTCGTGGAAAGTTGAAACGACATTTGGTGTAGAACTTGTCCTTGTTTCTGAATTTACGACGACAGTACTTTCCACAACGATGGCTTTGGAAACGTAGAACTTGTTCTCTTAGACTTTTCTTCTCCGTTGCGTTTGGAACAGCACACGTAGAATACTGTTCGATGAAATTCATCACTAAGTCATCCGGATCTGTTCCAAATTTAGGTGCATCCTTGATCCACAGCAACATATGTATATGAGGGGCACCTCTTGCTTGGTACTCCTTTCTCCAGAAGAAATCCAACACCTCTCCAAGAGGTGGATTCTTTTTATTTGTGATGAAAGACATCATAGCTTCAAATCTATGATTGAAGTACCTGCATACATTCACAGGATCCAAAGAACACAGTTCTCCAGGTGTCTTGAATTCAATGTTTTCAATATTTCCATTTGCCTCTCGTAGAAATTCAAGTAAGTCATCCCAGCCATACTCGGCACAGCTCAGAGTGAGGAACCATGTCGGAGTTCCTAAGTTCCTCAGCATACATTTTAAGTCACCATGACGACGGTACCAGTACTCATTAGTACCACGCTGACACGCCATGAGATTAATTAAGTGAGAATCCAAAATACTGTCTTGGACATTGACTTTATGCATAAAGTCACTTGCCGAGATGTTTCGCATCTGTATACCACTTTTTAAGATGTGGTTCACTGCATATGACAGTCCAGACAGATCGCTTTCAAACAGGAGATGAAACAAATAGGGAATGCATTGCCGAAACCTAGGATCTTCTGCATACAATCGTAAAGTCCGGTATTCAGACGCAGGAATTTCACGAGGTCGCTCATCATATCTTCCTCCTTGACCTGTGGGAAATAGCTGTGGGAAACACCGAGCTTCCAAACTTTCCTCCCAAACACTAATGGGACTCCCTTTGGCTTGTTTCATTTGAAACAACTCAATAGCATTCCCCATCACTTCCTTGGAATGCAAAGGATGAACACTATAATGTTCATATATTTCTTCACTTTTAGAGGCCTCTACTTTCTCAATTTGGCCAGCACACAAATCGCTATCCTCTTCATCACTTACTTCCTCTTCTGCAACATATACATTCTTATAGTACTTATTATTTTTCTTCAAATACACTGTTGCCTTTTTGACTTTCCTAACATCCACTAAATCTTGCCATATTTTCTTATTCTTTGTCGGAACCCCATTAACCAAGATAACCAGAGGTTCCTCTTCCACTTTTTCTATTCCAATTGTGTTAATGTTTTTGTTCAAATCTAGAGGCAAATAAACAACTCTTCCCTTTAATCCTCTCTGTAAATCTGCTGGAGGCAATTTCCCTGTCTTTGGCTCCATTCTTACAATAGCCTGAAAGGGATGGATACTTTGAATCAAAATAGATTCATAAGTATTTAAATCCTTCAATTCAGAAGGAATCTCAACCAATTCCAGATTATTATGAACTGCCCTAGCAGGCATCTGGTTTTGGTTTAATTTATTACAACAATAAGTACACACACGTTGATCCGATCCCAAATCAAAATAATTTTCTACCATCAAGTATGTGGCTAAATCCTTCCATTCACTATTATTTTCCCTTTCACTTTTTGCATATAAATCCACTACCTTAGTCTGATTCTTATAATAAGTGCGTCGACAACATACACAAGTGAAATTAGGCCTCTCACTTGATTTCATCTGAAACGTGGCAATTTCCTTCTGAAAATTATCTGTACTGGAAACCTGTACATTATCTTCCACATTACCCTCTACTTCAGGGTCAATTTGAACATTCTCATCTTTACTACCAAAGTAACAAAACTCAATTTCTTCACAAAGATTCTTCACATCTATTTCAGAACCATGCAAAAGAGCAGCACATAACTGTTTAAGCATAATTGCTGGACTCTTAGCATAATACAACATTCTCACTAATTTTCTCACTTTATTATGATGCACTGCTAGCATCCTGAAATGATGAAAAACACTCTGGCATACTCTCCTGGAAAGACAAGCCAGTGAATGACCACGCAAACCTGTCATTTGTCTCACTCTGCAAGGATCTAAATCTTGCAACAACTTCATTTTCTGCTTCAAACTTTTCTTATTAAATGTCCGTATAAAATCACATAGCAAATTGATGGAAACCTGTCGCACACTGCAAATAGAACTACACTTCCAAATGTACACAGGACCCTTAGGACGTCTTCCTAAAACCTCATCACTTAGCGCCTCTTCTGTCTCTGTTGTCACAAGTAGTTCTTTTTCAACTGGACAACCATCCTTCACTTCATAAGCTCGACCACTGATGTCAACTGCATGCACCAAATCATTATCCTGAAAATAAGTCTCCTCATTAAAAAATGCCTCAGAACTTGAACTATGCATCCATTCTCCAGAAAAAACTTCACAAAAGTTAGTACGATTTACTACTCTCTTCCATCTACTTTTTGTTTTGAAATCAGAAATTACCTTGCTTAGTTTCCTAATTCTATTGATTACCAAAATAAACAACTTTCGCTTGATTTCAAAAGCATGATCAATAATTTTCTCTACATTTTTCTTCTTCCTATAAAATGCCGCTTTCTGTTGGCCTTTCTTTTTAATATTTTTCAATAAATTAACTAATATCCTATTACGGAACATTCGTTGTCGAATGTCCCTAAACTGTTGTTTCCTTCTACTATCATGCACAGAGTTATCTCTTCCTCTACCAGTAACATTTGTGATGGGTCTCTCCTTTCCATTTAAATTACTTCTCTTTTTGTTAAGAGACACATTTTTTTGAGCAAAATTTTTTTTACTACAAATATTTCTTAAGAATGATTTCGTGCTCTTACCCGGACCTTTCTTGGTGTTTTGACAAGTATTTGGGGAAGAGGACTGCTGCAATAAAACATCATCCTGCTGTCTTTGACGTTTTCTAGCCTTTCGTATTCGACTTCTGGAAGGCATTTTCCAAACTATGAAAGAATCTGCAGTTGAATCTGTGAAAAAATATAATATAAAATGTTATTAACCACTATTACCAAACAGTAAATAAATAACAGTCATCTAAAACTTAATGCTGTACTAATTATTTAACATAGCAAATATTTTCCACCAGCACTGCATCACAAAAATGACACTCAATGGTACAAAACAGGCATACAACACTCATAAATCACTCCCTAATATTTTAAATCATTAATTCAGGATGACGATAAGATGTAGCCTATCTAAAGGTTTGTTTAGGCCCAGATCTTTGGACTGGGGTGAATGTGTGTCATTGATCCACATTCAGTCCATCACCTGTTTTGTTTATTTGAGGTGAGGCCAACACATGGTTGCAGATAAGATTTTCACTGAAAAAAAACCAAGGTAAAAAAACATGTGAAGGCCTACCAATGAAGTAAATCATTAAATGAAAACCAATACATTTCTGGAAATATGCACTACTAGTGCTTCATAAGATGTTTTGGATCATATTTATAAGTTATTTGAGTATCTAGTATGCTATTTTACATTCTTCATGGTGCAAATTTATTGTAAATACGCTCCCACCTGCGGTTGGCAAATTTAGATTTTGATTATGGGAGTTAGATAGGCATGTTAATAATTTCCCAAAAATGGTATATAACCCCAAACAACCTTTGAAGCAAATGCTCTTAGCCATGTTATCCACCTCCCATTGGATAACATGGCTAAGAAATGCTTGCAAATGTGATAAAAAAAGGCCTGCAATGCATGAATAACGCAGAAAAATCAGCGATATTCATGCATTTTCCAACAAATGCTCTTAGCCATGTTATCCACTTCCTATTAAATAACATGGCTAAGAACTGCTCAGGGCACCATGAGGAACGCTTTCCATTTAAAAAGGGAAAAATAACATCAAAGACACTAAAATGCCTTCTAAATATGAACCCAAACAACCTATGAAGCAATGTGAAAAAAAACTGCCGCAATGCATGAATATAGCAGAAAAATCAGCGATATTCATGCATTTTCCAGCAAATGCTCTTAGCCATGTTATCCACTTCCAATTAAATAACATGGCTAAGAACTGCTCAGGGCCCCATGAGGAACGCTTTCCATTTAAAAAGGGAAAAATAACATCAAAGACACTAAAATACCTTCTAAATATGAACCCAAACAACCTATGAAGCAATGTGAAAAAAACGGCCACAATGCATGAATATAGCAGAAAAATCAGCGATATTCATGCATTTTCCAGCAAATGCTCTTAGCCATGTGATCCACTTCCTATTAAATAACATGGCTAAGAACTGCTCAGGGCCCCATGAGGAACGCTTTCCATTTAAAAAGGGAAAAATAACATCAAAGACACTAAAATGCCTTCTAAATATGAACCCAAACAACCTATGAAGCAATGTGAAAAAAAACGGCCACAATGCATGAATATAGCAGAAAAATCAGCGATATTCATGCATTTCCCAGCAAATGCTCTTAGCCATGTTATCCACTTCCTATTAAATAACATGGCTAAGAACTGCTCAGGGCCCCATGAGGAACGCTTTCCATTTAAAAAGGGAAAAATAACTTCAAAGACACTAAAATGCCTTCTAAATATGACCCCAAACAACCTATGAAGCTCTAACAGTACATATCCTGAAATTTAATTCATTTCAAAATTCGTTTTTAAACACAGCATATAAATCAATTGTATACCTGCATTCATGAAGAAATGACTAAAAATGTCCTTGAGACACATGAAAGTGTTTTCTGGAATGCCCTAGCACCATTTTTGGGACACTATTAACATGGCTAGGTAACTCCCATAATCAAAATCTAAATTTGCCAAGCACAAGTGGGAGCGTATTTACAAGACACTTGTCCCATGAGGAACACTTTACATTTTAAAAGGCGAACACAACATCTTAGACACTCAAATACCTTATAAATATGGCCCAAAACAACCTATGAAGCTCTAGCAGTACATATCTAGAAATGTAATTGATTTCTTAAATCGTTTTTAAAAGCAACATATCTGTTTCAGCTTACATAACAGACCATGAAATGGCCTCCATGTATTACAATATCTTGTGTAACTGCATGCCAGAATGTTACACCAAATATGCAATTATAATTTCTCTTTGAAACTAATTCTATTAGTATATCACTAGAGACAAAACCACATTTTAAAAACACAGCTTTCTTCATCATTTTCTCCTTAAATCATACTATTCTCTATCTAAATTAAATAAATCTTTTCTCACCTTAGCAAATATTTTTTGAGTTTTGAAAACAGTCTCAGAAATACACCAAATTGTCTTCAGCAGAAGAAAAAGGATGCACTCCAAAGGCTGCAGCTATTGAAAGCACAGAAATACAGATATTCTTTTCACATATCTCTCATATTAGCCAATCATACCTCTTCCCTCACTTTTTTCAAATCAAAACCCTTCCCCCCTCTGCCCTGTCTGCCTTGTTTCCATAGCAACCACCTCCTGGAAGACCTCTCATGTTTGCAAATTCACACAACAATGTTTCAATTGAACTCTGAACTCTCAGTGCACCTGCGTATCCAGTGCAATCTTTCATTAAATGTTTCTTCCTTGACCATTCAAATTACATCTTTCAAAGAACACATCCATGCACCCTAACTTTCTGTTTTCAGAAATGGAAATGCACCAATCACTGCTAATGAATCATTAGCATTGTAAATCCACAGTTTTTTTTCTTTAGAAACTCCTACTGTTTCAACTGCCCTTTCATTACCACACTTCATCTGACTGCAGAACAACCTTCTTCCACCATGTTTAACGTCTGGATTGTTGGACATAGTTACATCCACTGGGCTCAAAGGTATGCTGAGAGCAGAAATTTACACAACCTCAATTTACAAGATGTGGAAATTAAGTGGTTGGGCCAAAGAGGATTAAAATGTCACCAATTGATACCATTGGTGAAAACCTTTATGCATTTGCCAAACCTGACCTGTTAATAGTGCACTGTGGAGGTAATGATTTGGGCACTTTGACAGGGGTAGGTCTGGAAATGCTTTTAAAGGACACCTTGGAGCAATTAATGGCACTTTTTCCTCAAACTGCCTTGGTATATTCCAATATATGCCAAAGACAGAAATGGAGGTGGTCCAACCAATTTTGTCCACAAATTGAGAAAGCGAGGAAGCATGTAAACAAATCTGTTTCAGCTTACATGAGAGACCATGGAATGGGCTCTCTGTACAACAATAACTTGCGTTACTACATGCAAGATATCTACAGAGGAGATGGAGTTCACTTCTCAGATGAGGGCAACAGAATTTTCATTCTGAATTTAAGACTCTGCATTGGTACCTACTTATAAGTACCTAAATGTACCATAAACCCAAAAGCTCTTCTCAGAGCTACCCTACATCTGATCACTCACAATTATTATTTTTCTCTAACTTTTTTCACTAATTTTCCACAAAATTCGCTCCCCGGAGCGCTACCCGGTTCGCTAACCGAAAGCTAACCTCGCGGAATTTTTTTAAAAAAAATTTTTTTTCCGCACATATAAGCCTCCTCAGCCACGCTCAGAAAACCTAGGGGGTCAAGATAAGTCTACCATGACCCCTTCTACCCATTCTAAACATTATTTGCCCTCCATCTTGTATCTTAATGCGAACGAAACACAAAATGGTGGACTCCCGTGACGCTTAAGGTTCGCTAACCGGGCAGCTTCCCGGAAAGCGGTCCTAAAAAAAGGCGGGAAAGTAATTTACAGAATAACGACTAGAAACACTCTCACCAAATATAGATTAGCTCATACTACATAACAATCCCTTCCATTCTCACAAATTTCATTGAAATTCCATTTAGCCATTTAGCCTGTAGACCTCTCCAAGTACCGTGAGGTAAATTACTTCACAAAACACATCTGAATTGTTGGAATTGACAACCAATGAAAATGTTACTTTCATTTTCTACTTTTATTACCTGACATTTGATTGGTGGTTATATACCTGTATATATATAAAGGGAGAGAAGGAAACACAGCCATTTTGACTACTACTTCTTGTTGTACCTCCTATTTCAAAAGCTTCAAAAAACTTCAACTTCTTTGTGAAGGTAAGTTATAATTTAATATATTGTGCACTATGACTTAATATAGTAGACTTTTTCTGCTACATATACACTATCCCTCTGTAGTAGTAGTGTCTTGGTTAAATCACATACACTTTTTTTTAGTCCTATTTCCACTCTCATACTATACACTGCCAAAAGATAAATTCACTGATAAAAACTGCCTATCTAAAATTAATCCCAACAGTGCCCTATCTCTACTAATATATATTTTTTTAATCCAAATTTCAGGCAAAATGGAAGGCGAGCAGCAAGTTTCATTTTCGATTGAACTGAAGGAGAGCAGCCAAGACAAACTTGATGACTTTATGGATGACAGTAGAGACCACGAACTTCTACAATGTGTTGAAGCAGTAGACAACTTGCTTCAAAATGAAAAACAATTACACCCTATAATAAATTATGACATTTCTGACAATGAAATGTTAGAAAATTTAATAAAGTATGAAACACAATCATAATAAAAAAAATAAATAAATAAAGAAAACAAAAAAAAACAAGAAAACAACAAACAATTAACATACAGTATTAGAAAAGTCTTTCATTCTTTTATCCATAAAGTTCGCTGCCCAGAAAGCTATCCGGTTCGCGAACTTGGCGCTTACCACGCAAAAAAAAATTTTTTTTTTTGGACCCTCCTAGGCCCTTTTAAAACCTCCACATAAAACCTAGGGGGTCAACGAGGATCTACTATGCCCCCTTATGGTAATTTCCCCCTTTGTTTTGGCCTCCTCTTGTCTCTCGATCCTACCGAGAGACAAGATGGCGGCCGCTCCGGACTGTTTAGAATGTTGACAGACACCGGAGGGCCAATCAGCTTCTCATCGCAAAGTTCCGTTACGCGAAAGGTTCGCTAACCGGATAGCTGCCCGGAGCGCTGTTACAGATATATATCTTGATTTAAACGTTAATTTCTCAAAATCCACTGAAGCACATATATTGAGACCTAGCAAAGGCACATCGGGCTAACAGTCCCTACAATTTTGCCAAGTTTCGTGAAAATCCATTCAGCCGTTCGGGCTAAAAGTGAGTCCAACCGCCCTATGGAAATTAACATGGGAAAAAGGCGTTTTGGGACCCCCCTTTTTTCTCGGCCCCCCCTCCACAAAACCCCCCCAAATTTTCAAGGTCTGCTCAGAAACAAAATGTGCCATTTTCCCTGAAAATTTCAGCCAATTCCGTCCACGAACGCAAAAGTTATTAGGCATAGAATTTTCAGAAATCCCATAGGGAAAAAATCCTAACTATATATACCTACTGGCGACCGCCAGTAGGTAAATATATATATATATATATATATATATATATATATATATATATATATATATATATATATATATATATATATATATATATATATATATATATATATATTCACTGAAAAAACCATAGGTTTCACACCAGTTATAGTTAGGAATTAGCATTTAAAAAACCTATTAAATTCACTGACAAAACCAGTTATAGTTAGCTGGAAATTTTACTGATATAAAACCAATGAAATTCCACGTTATAGTTAGTTGGACTCACTATAACTTGCGCGTGCAATGCACTGCTGATGA